>NC_037544.1:31658541-31698988 GCF_001531365.2 Cynara cardunculus var. scolymus | reverse complement strand
GTATGCTGAATCTCACCACTTAAAGGCAATAAAAGTTCTTAAATAAGAGATTCTCAATATCTCATGGTTATGCCTACCAGTGATACATAGCAATAAGCTATAATCAATAAATACTCCAAACCAGCATCTCTGGTTCTAAAGACCAGAGCCTCTGGCCATGTAGAAACCTTTTAGTATGGCTCAAAGTTTTTCATCGCCTTTGGAACCATATACCTCTGGTCCAAAGCAAATACTTGTCTTTTATTCACTAAGTATTACCTTCGCAACCAGAGCCTCTGGTTCTATAGACTAGAGCCTCTGGATTCCCACTCTTTGAGACCAGAGCCTCTGGTCCTATAGACCAGAGCCTCTGGATTTTCATCCTTAAATACCGGAGCCTCTGGTTTCCAAGTTCTTTGCAACCAGAGACCTCTGGTTTCCATGTAAGACTTGGCATGCCAAATTCACCTTTCATTCATCTTTAATAGCATATCCAAGACAACCAGAGGCTCTGGTTCTAAAGACCAGAGCCTCTGGATTCATACTCTTTGTAACCAACACCCCTCTGGACCCAAAGAGTCCTCCCCCTTTTTCTCACTTACATACACTTAACCATATTTTCATACTTCTTTTCATCGCCTTTATAACCAGAGCCTCTGGTTCTAAAGACCAGAGCCTCTTGACTCATTGTCTTTGGAACCAAAGCCCTCTACTCTAAAAGACCCATTCATATGCACATCCATTTGCATATTTAGACTTTTTTTCATACATTTTTTCATCTTCATTCACAACCAGAGCCTCTGGTTGTATAGACCAGAGCCTCTGGTCACCTCAATCCATATGGTTATTATTTCTAGGGGGAGTTTTCTAACACTCAAATCTTATCTACATGCATCATTTGAGGGGGAGCTATTCATTCTTCATGAAGCTCCATTGCATAAATATGCATTTTCCATACCAGAGCCTCTAGTTCTACTATCCAGAGCCTCTGGACACTTAAATGCTATATAATACATTGTGTATATAACCAGAGCCCCTTTGGTTCTACATAATGGATTACCCATGATTAAACAGAGCCTCTGGTTTGTCATCCAAGGCTTCTCTATCATACAATCCAACATTTCATCGATGAATTCATTCATCAATGATCAACCAGAGCACCTCTGGTTCCCCATCAAAAAGGTTATGTTCAACCAGAGCTCCTCTTGTTACATGACAATTTTTTCTCAAAAACCATCTCTAATTGCAACATTTTTTTAAGATTATACAAAATTGCAGCTTTTGTGACTAAAAACTATACTACATGGGTTTTTAGAAGAACAAAACTTCGTAATTTGTACTAATCTTACAATTAGGTAGAATTTTAAATATAAATTGTTTTTGGATTAATATTTCAAGAGATATTATTTGGAATAATTTTTAAATTACTCCAAATAAACCAAACGTCATACTCCCACGCGCCTGACGCCATATACATACGTCATCCTCCCACGCGCCTGACACCATATACAGCCTGTTCCCCATGAACCGTTTCAAATTATCCTTCCCTATCCCCGCCTTGACACGTGTCCTCCAACATTAATGGCACGTACAATCAAGAAGGCTCACGATCCCCGAATCAACTCACCTTTTGCCAAACGCCTTCACCTTTCATGATTATTATATTTAAATAATCAGAAAACCGTTTMATGTTCTCCTCCCCCCACCTATATATACCCTTCTTCTACCTCCATTCACCCTTTACGCTTCCTAAAACCTGCAAACAGACTTTGACGAACAAACTTACCTGCAACTTCATTCATAATGGCTTCCTCCGCATCACACGAGTCCAACGACAACGATAGCCGTGTTCAATCCACCGGTACCGATAGCCGCACAATAGTGTTCCTACCAATGAAGCCCAACAATCATGCCATCGAACTTTGAACCAACCTATTCGACGACAGGTTTGATGTGATGATCGAATTCTTCCGTAACTGCATCCTTCTACCAGCCTTGACTCTAACTGACAATGGTGTACCTCTAAAGTACGTCCAACAATACTGGCAGACTTGTGAGTACGACCCTGACAGCCGTGGAATAATGGGGGACATCGACGCCCCAAATGACATGATCTGCTCGCTCAAGATGTCTCGGGAAAAATGTTGGGTTCAAGATTAGAGCTTAAAAGTTGTATTCAAGTTTCTCCTTAGAATAGTTTTACTTGTAATATTTTAGCTTTTACTTTCCTAGTATAAATAGGAAATTCCTGTAATTGTAATTAGAGCTTTTGTCATTAACACTGAAATCAAGATTTGGCTAATGTAATTTTCTCTCTCTCCAATCTAATCATTACTTACATCATTCTTAGTGTTCATCATTGTTCATATCAATCTATGAAGATCACATCAAGATTTGTATGAAATCTGGACTCCACAAAAAAGTCTCTAGGGTTCTGTGTATTCCCACCCGACAAGAGCTCGGCATTGACCAATATGCCGACCAACCCACCACCTAAGACATCCTCCGATTCATCCAAATGCTAGGTTACAATCGTGACCTACGCAACGCCACCGATTTCAAAAGGCAGTTTTTGCCGCCAATGTGGAACATGTTCTTTTCCATATTGAACAGGGCCCTCACTTGCAAGCAGGGTCGATGGATGAAGGCAATATAAACATAATGATGATTATGTATGGACTCTTCTTCAACATCCCTCTTGACTACGCTTTCCTCATATACAAGGAGATCCACTTAGCAGTAGTCAAAAAGTGCAAGCTCCAGGCTACCGGCAAGCCCTTGACTTCTGTTTTGTTTCCTCGTTTCCTATCTCTCTTCATAGGGGATGCGATGAGGAAACATAACCTACGGGCCGAGGAACCATTCACTCCCCTCTTCAAGATGCATGGCCATCGACCTACACTCTCAAAGGAAGGATACACCATCAACAGGCAAATCTCCAGAGCCATGCTCAGTGTCATCCCAGAGACATCTGAGATCCGAAGAACTTACGAACGCTTTCTGCTGTCCCATGAACCAAGGGCAGCCATCCCAGAGCGCATAGAGCCGTCCCTTTAGTCAAGCGAGGGAGCATAGGAACCATCTTCATCGGATGATGAAGATGATGATGATGATGATGATGATGATGATGATGATGATGGCACTCCTCGTGCATCCCCCGGCCCTTCACAAACAAATCCCCCTCCCTCTTCCCAAAGGGCAACCACCTCCTCTACCCCTGGAGATCAAGGCCAAAGGGGTATTGAACAAGGACGGCCCAGTCCAAACCAAACCCAAACCAGCCATCCAGAGGCCATTCTTCGGGCCTCTGGAGGTGACTTAGCTGAGGAACCACAATTTCCATCGCTCCTCTCCCAACAGAGAGGCGATGCAGACATAAGAGCCACATCGCCTCATGGCACGACACTACCACCCACACACTCAGAAGCATGAGTTGCTTCTGGCATTGCTGAACCCCAAGATCATTCAGAGCGATCTCCCATTCGTGCATAAAAACCCCCCTTCGATACTTGATCTAGCGAAGGGGAAACACACTTACTTCTCTTACCCGGCCTCTGAAACCGAGGAAGAAGAAGAAGTTGTTGCAACATCAGGAGATAGCTCCTCGCTAGAGGGCTATCAAGGACATGATGAAAGTCCTTCACGACCTATATTTTCACAAGGCAATGAAGGCACCTCTGGAGCTGAGGCTCAACCTGCAGCCTCCGTTGCTGCAGGGGTTACCCCCGTGGCCGATCTGGTCACAAAGGCTGAGTTCCAAGCCTTTGTTGACTCAGTTCAGCGGTCCTTGGAAGACCTAAAACTCATCATCCAAGGGATTTTTGAAAACCCACCATCCATCGATATCACCACCCTTAAACAATCCCTTGCCACCCTTGCAACCCAAACCCGAGACAATACAACCAGTCTCCAAATGATGCAACAAACTGTAACTCAACACCACAACACCACCTCCTCCCTTGCCACCCAAAGAAACTAGCTCCTCATTCACTCCATCGCCACCCTCACAGCCCAGGCAACTGCCACCGATGAGATCCTAGCCTCCATAACCACCCAAATAAACACCATCTTCCAAACCCTAAACACCCTACCAGCCACCATAATCTCCCAAATCCCTCAACCAACCCCACCTCAAACAACTTCATCAATCGATGAAATCCTAGCCCCCCTCACCAACCAAATGGCCACCATAGAAATCACCCTAACCCAACTCCCAGCCACAATACTAGCCAACATACCCCAACCTACTCCACCTCCACCTCCCTCTGCAGGCCCATCTTTCGATGAAGCCTTCTCCTCATTCACTACAGAGGTGAGAAATCTCATTGCCAATCTTCCCATTCCTCCATCTACATCCACCACCACCTCTGTGCCACCAACTGCTTCATCATCAAGCACGGAGTTTGCCACCAGAGCCGATCTCAGGGTTCTGTCCAAAGCACTAACCTCATCATTCAATGAGATAAGTGCCAAGTTTGCTGCCAGGGCGGTTGAGCCTACCAGTGCGTTGAAAAAGAGTCTTTTACAACAGCAAGATCGAACGAACTCTCTTCTTCGCTCCATGGAACTACGGTGCAACTAGGATCGAGTGCTCACATTGGCCGATCACATACGATTATGGAAGAAAAATAGGAGCAGGGCATCCTGCTCATCAAGTCGCCCCCTCAAAAGGCGAAGGCATGAGGATCCAGACCCCGATGAACATGGTCTCGATCCTCATGAGGGGGAGAATCAGGCCACCACTTCATAACCAATGGAATCTGCTACACCTTCATCATCCCATCACCAAACATAAAACCCACCATCATCACCAAACCAAGGAACCCAAGCAAGGGAACCAAAGGCTCAACCCTCTGAAGATGTACATAATATACATGTTCCCCTTGCCACCATACCTAAACCTATCGTGTTGAGTTCCTCATCCGATAAAAATCCATCAACCCCACCAATAGAAACCAACCCTCCTTTCACTACATCACCAACAACAAGCCTACCATTAACCACATCACCAACCCCTCGCACCACAGAACCTTTCATCATTCTACCCAATGAACCTGAACAAATAAATATCCAACCTTCTTCACCTCAACAACCTCAAGCCCAAACACAACCCGATGAATCTGAACCACCCCGACAAGAGCCAACCCAAGAAACCATCCCATCGCCAACCCAAACATACCCCTCAACCGATACACAACCCATAACCCAAACTCAACCCCCAACCAAACCAACTGAGGTGCATGCGAACATTCCCTCTTCATTAAGGCACCCTCCGCAGAGCTTAGTCGACGAGATCATCGAGAATATGGAGTCGCTAAAGACATCCAGAGATGCCACCAAGGGAACCAGTAATGATGGAAAATATTCATCAGTACCTATACCACGATCGCGATGAAAGTTTGACTCTCAATCCTCCAATTCTATCGCCAGAATCCATGGACCTCCTACACCATAGGTTTGTTAGACAGACTACCCAACCACCACAAGCTATCTTCTCAAACGATGGAATAAGGATGGTGATGGATATAAAGATAAGGACCTTTGCTAACAGAGCTATAAAATATGTCGAGTACACAGTGGAGAGAGCCCATAGTCAGGTCAACGTCTTCAATGACAATGACTTGATCAATCTCAATCTCTATGACTTGATCGACCTTTATGCATTCACAACTCAACGACAGGATCAAGGCATAAGATTTGGGATGGCAAACAGAGCAATTTTAAAGACGATGGAGACCCTGGTGAAGCATCGAGCCAAGAGTGATTTTCAAATTGCTCTTCATTTGGGCATCAAAAGAATCTCCTGCACTTCACCTAATGAAGACTTCCCTGGCCTGCAGGAGAATAGATATGCTTCTGTCTTAACTCAACCCGAGCTTGGACTTGTCTTCAAGAATGAGTTTGGGGTAAAGAAATTTTTCAGACTAACTAAAGCATTCAAGTGTTCAACCAACATACTTGAGTGGTTTCAGAAAGTTATCAGAGAGAGACTGGGTACAACTCATTCATGAGATATCAACAGTCATCAGTTATCGAAGACTGCTACTGTGCTTCTGGGAAATATCTCAAGGTAGATCATGAATAGAATTTTTGCCTTAAATTGAAATGTCTTTGCTTCCAGTACTGTAAGAATTCATCATCCAATGAAAATTTGGAAATTGATGCTTTTCTTTAGATTAGTCTCTGTTCTTCAATATTGTTTATAGATTAGTTTATGTTTGTTCTTTCATTACTTAGGGGGAGATTGTTAGACCCCATAATTCATAAGTGTAAAAGTAATAAAGAACAATAAGTGATGAAGAACCAGAAGACCGATGAAGATGTTAAGTCAGAATTGACCAAGTCTGGAGAACAACCAGAGGGTCGATGAATCGACCAGAGATGCGATGGAAAGAACATCTTCATCACCCCTCTGATCAACAACACTTAGAGTTTTCTTCAGTAGTTCAACCAGAGGCATACGATGAAGATAAGGTTGAATCATCATCCCATGGAAGACAGCTGGAGATAACTATTCGACAGCTGGATTTCAAGTTTTTCTCGATTTATAGCTTATACATACTTTAGATAAACATTATCTTTTCTAGAAGATTGGCTAGATAGTTATCTTCTTATCACTAATATAAATAGATGATTAGGCCTATTGTAATCAAAGTCGCTTTTTACGTTTCATATTGAATAAAGTGAAATTATTGGCACTCAAGATTGTTCTTTGAATGTTCATACACTGTTCTTGAGTGTTCATTATTTTGTTCATTAAAACACTATAAATTGGTTATTCTTAACCTGATTATTAGTGTTATTGAGAGATATGGGATCAACAAGTAGTATTAGGGATGCGGCATATATACAAATTTACCCAGAAGAAGGTTGTTTTCAAAGGTTTCATTCAAAGTATTTTCAGCATTGATACTTAGCAATTTCACATCCACGGCAACTTGTAGATCATATAACCCTATATTTATGATGTAGACTCCTATATTTCTCCTCAGCTCCAGTTCAACCCATGAGATGTCTGTTTTTTGTAAAAAAATTAAGCAAGAACATCTGATTTTGTAGCTTCAGCCTTGTAAAAGTATGCACTAGAGATCTGATAGGCACAGTTGTTAGCTCTTATAACCTGTAGATCCATACAACCCACGGCAACAAAGGATCTGCTTTGGAATTCTACTACTTAGATTACTGGGTTGTCTAGATTCAACTATGTCCTCTTCCTCCTTAATTTGTTCAACATCTCTGAATACATCATCTGCACCTCTTCAGGCTAGTTACTATCAATTTCATGTTTCAGCATCACTTTTTCTTCATTGTTTGATAGGTACATATGGTTTAAGTTTTGGAAGGAGACCATGGTGCCATCAATTTTGAACATTTCAAACATATCATCTAGCTCAATTTCTTCATCTGAAGTCTGGACAACTTGTTTTTCTTGTTGATCTGTAGTCTTAATGAATGAAGGAATAAAAGAATTTTTCTCTTGTTGAATAAAAGAATCTTGATCTTGCACTATGAAAGGAATGATTGCAAGACATGAGTTTTCAAAAACTTCCTCATGCTTGTCTTCTAGTTCATCATTTGGGTTTTTAGAATCCCCATCAGAACCAGGAAAGTCAACTATTTTTTTTTCTTCTGTCTGTTCTGTTTCTGCTTGATTGATTTCATCAATGACCATTTAAATTATTTCTCCAATCATATCAACCACATCTTTTTCTTGTGTTACTTTATCCTTAATTGACTCTTCTACCTCAATCTCCTCTTGCACTATTTTTGTTACTGTTTCCTCTAATACTCCTCCGACTCCCTTTAAACATTTTCTCACCTTCCCCTTTATTGTTGGATTCCATAGACAATCCTATAGATTCCTCCAGCCTCATCTTTTTCTCCCCCTTCATGATTATTGGAATCATCCTGGTCATCATGCTTCCTTTTAGATGAGCCATCCTATTCTTTGCAGCTTATTTCCTTAAGATCCCTTCTAAACAACATGGTCATGTACCTTAGATCTACCATGTCTGTCTCAACTTTATTTAGTTGGGAAAAAGTGGCAATATCTTTAGTGTTAGGCATGTAGGCTTTGGTAATGGCAGGGATGAGATTTTGTTGAGAATCAAATGGATCACTTGGGAGTTGGCTTGGTGTATGTGTTTGGGCTTGTGTATGGGGTGATGCATTTGAGACTGCTTAAGGATAGATAGATGGCTTAATATAGTGGCTTGTGTTTGAGCTTGCATCTCAATCATCTTTTGAGATATAATCTCAAAGTTCTTGAAAATGCAGCTTTGGAACACTTGGAACTCTTGTTTGGACACAGAGTTGAATACCAAGTTGTTAAGGTAATATGGTTGGTATCCTCCATTTTCTTGATAGCCTCTAGTTTATTTTTTGTTAGGAGAACTGAGCTGTCAACACCAAAGATTTTCTCCCCTATATTTCTTCCATCAAGTCTACCCTATCCTCCAAGCTCCTAACCTGTTGGGTAGCCGTCAGTTCATTTATTTTAGAGTAAATCTTTGCAAATTCACCATTCAAATAGTCACTAAATTTGTTAAACTCAGTATTTGTGACTATTGTGGAAAGAAAACCAGGATTAACAAAGGATTCTATTTACAATCCCACAGCAGGTGTGGTTGGCCTGAAGATGTGACAAACACATCATGTACAATAGATGTACCTGGGAGTGGGATTTAACTTATGTTCATCCCACCAGGACTTCCACCCAATCCTTGAGAATGCCTAGAAGGAATGTCTATGGGTGTTGTGGCAGGTTGACAAGCAACCTATGAAGGTAAGTCACAAAGACTTGTGCAAGTGATAGAAGGAATTGCAATTTAATGTTCTACATTTAGCTCAAAGTGGGATGGACTCCCAGACTCAATCTGCATGAAAGAATGATGAAGAGGGAACATATGTTCCTTTAATTCAACATTGGCTTCCTCCAAATAAGGAACCAACGGTGTATGTGTTGCTTGTCACAAAAGGGTTATTGAAACATCTCCCTTTTGAGAAGGAGATGAGTGGCTTGGTGGGGTTGACACAAGAGTTGGCATGGGCTCACTTCATTTTACAATACCTTTCACCAAAGAGTGTGGAGAGATAAGAGATGTGGGTGCCCGACTTTTTGTGGATGGGGCAGGGTCCTCTTTTTCTTTTGATCCTGATCTCACAAAGGCCTCTCCTTGGTTTTTATCTTTGCTACCCAAGCTCTCATTTCCATTTTCCCTCTCATCACTCTGAGGAGACTTAACCCTGAGTGACTCCTCCCCAACACTCTATTCTTGAGACCCCCCTCACCTCTCATCCTAGGAGGGTCTGTTTCTTGGGTAGGGTCTTTTGATTCTGACAGTCCTATAGAAGCACAGTATTCTCTAAGTACCTCATTATTAAACCTAAAATATGCCCTTAGCTCCAAAGGATAGGGGATATCATTTCTGAAAGTAGAGAGAGAAGTAGATAACCTTAGTGAATCCATGTAGAATTATAGGGCCATCTCCTCATCTTCTCTGGGTGGAATTCTGGATTCCACATGCATTGCTACGTTGACACAGAGATGGAGGAATCTCTGAAATGGAATGTAGCCAGGGGGCTTCGCAATATATCCCTTGATCTTTTCCACGAATAGGGAAGCATAGTCATAATGCATATTGAAGGCTATGCCATGAAAGATCTTCAGAGTTGTCCTAGAAGCATGGTCCAGACATAAGCTTTTGGCAGATAAGCATCAGTTGATTTAGGAGAAGAGACAGTACCAAACAGGTGGTAAAGCCTTAGCTACACAATAGGGGCAGGGGATCCTTGTATCCCAAGGAGATGAAATCCTTGATCATTTATTTTAGAGTGGGCAACGCATCAAAGTCTGATTTCCCCAAGTCTTCATCCTTGCTTGGTAGGGAAAGCATATTTCTCATCAGGTCTGAAGATAAGAAGAAATAGTACCCTCCTACCATGGAGACCAGTTCTTTTTCTTCTTCATCATATTGTCATGTTCTTTCACCACTATTGGAGGTATTGTAGCAGAACTTCATACCTTTTAGTGAACATCCTCTTGAGTAGATGTTCCTTCAGCATTTCAATCACAATCTGATGGTCATGCTTGAATTTCTCAAACTTGAGGTTTATAGCAATGGTGAATTCCTTGATAACCTCACACTCAGATTCCTGCAGAACAGCTTTGTTTAAATCAGATTGCTGAGTTGCTCGAGACATAGCAGCAGTTGGGGTTGGGTGATTTCCACGAGCATCACCCACTTCCCCTTGGGATTCAACAAGTGCATGGGTGTCTAGAGTAGGGTTCTCAGGCTATTGTTCTTTATTTGGGTTTGGTATTGGGGCTAGGTCATTATCTGTTGTATGGAACGATGAGAGGTTTTGTCCCAAAGGAAGAGACACATGTCGTTGCAAGGCTATTTCAATGTTTCCAACCAGGATAGAAGTACGTTGGTTGACCTCATTGTCAGAATCAGAGGATGAGGATGGTTCGAAGAAAGTTTTTATTGTGTGAATGGATTTTTGGACGTTGTATTGTGAGTGAGCCATTTTGTGTGATTTGAAAGTATTTAGTGAGTCAAAGGTTGGTATTTGTTGTGTGAGTTCTTGAGTATCAAGTTACAGGTTTGTATGAGCTTTATGACGGCGGGAGTATGAGCGAATGACCAATATGGACAATATATTGGTTTTGATTTGAATTAAGAACATGAAAAGTTTGTTTGTAGAGTGACACGTGGAATATTAGAGTGGTTAATCGCATCATTAGGCATGAGGATTAAAAACAAACGGATGCTCTGAGACGTGGTAATAACTGCTTCAATGAAACTAAAACACGTGGCACTCACATGAGGTAGTTCAAATTCATATGAGAATTTACACAAGTAAAGATCTATGAAATACCAATGTTTGACTCTCAATTAGCAAATTTCAGAGTTTGAATGTTCAGAGTTGAGGAACTCTAACGACCAAAAAAATCTTATTTGAAAAACCAATATCTTGTAATCATAAAAGCATTTTGGATTTTTAGAGATGGTTTGAACATTTGAAAAGATTTTATCACCATGAAAGTTTTTCATCTTTCATGTGATTTGAATTTCAATAAAATCTGGAAATAATTTTTTAGACTTGTGAAATCCAGAGTTATGACATTGGAGAACATAAGTCTGATCACTATCCAGATTTTTGAAGTTCCAGACATGTAGAATAAAAGAACTTTACCACTTTATTTTCTCCCCCTTGACAATAGAGAAGTTGATTATTTCAAGATTAGTTTACTTAAAGGGATATTTATGTGTATGTCCTAAAATAGAAGTAAATCTGAAGTTCACTTTCTCAGACTTAAGAATAACTCTAAATAGTTCATATTTAGAGATCTAGAAAGTATAAGTACTTAGCTAAAAATAGCATTTTCAGAAGTCTGAATTTTCAATTTCTAGAGTTTTAAGATATCTCTGAAATTCTTCACTTTAGAATTTTTAACTTAGCATGATTTCAACTTCTCAGAAGTCTGAACCAAAGTTTTACAGGGTTATAGAATAATTTTGAAAAACAATAGTTAAGAGTTCTAAGTTGTACAAATTTTAGCCAAGGGAAGTCTGAACAAATGCATTTCAGAGTTTTAAGGATAATTCTGAATTAAAATAGTTAAGAGTTCTACAAAGAATTCTAAGTGTCAAAAGGTTGAACTAGGGAATTTCAGAGTTTGAAAGACAAATCTGAAATGCAAGTAAAGGGTTCTGAATCTAAGGATTCTAAGGTAGAAGTCTAGACAAGAGTATTTCAGAGTTCTGGAATGTGAATGTTTAGATTTCAAAATCTAAGAATTCTAAGTGTCAGAAGTCTGAACTAGGAAATTTCAGAGTTTAAAAACAAATTTGAAATGCTATAGTTAAGAATTCTGAACCTAAGGATTCTAAGTTGTATTGTTGGGTCTGAAAGGTTTATGAACTCAAATTTAACATTCACAACTTCCTTACTAGAAAATTAAATCTCTTCTCATCTAGAGCCTCTGTAAAAAGGCCAGCAAGTTGTAAGTCTGTATTAACAAAGTACATTTCAATATTCCCTTTTTGAACATGATCTTTCATGAAATGGTACCTTATATCTATGTGCTTAGTCTTAGAGTGTTGCACAAGATTGGCAGTGATGGCAATGGCACTCCTTGGGTCACAATAGATTGGAACTCTATGGAATGTGTACTCATAGTCGTTGAGTTATGTTTTCATCCATGGAACTTGTGAACAACAACTAGTAGTAGCCACATATTCAGCCTCTGCAATGGATGTTGAGACACAGTTTTGCTTTTTTGATGTCTAACTTGTGATAACCGGGTCTTGGTTATCACCTGAGGTAATCAATATGTGATTATTTTACGTGAATGCATGATAATTGTTATATTTGATCATGTGAGTATGTGTATTTTTATGCATGAAATGGTATGTGTGAGTATATAAATTGTGTGTATGCATGAAAGGTGCATGTGTTATATGCATGCATATGTGAGTAGCCGCCTTCCACTTTTGGAAAGGGGTATAAGCATGAGGAGAGGTTCATAAGTTTCGTTTCTTGCTATTTTAAGGACTTAAGAGTCTTGAGAGGATTCTGTACGGATTGCTTGCCTATTTGGAATTTGAAGTTCATTCATATTTACTAATTGCATAAAGTGAGTGGTTTAAGCATTTGATACATATGATTTCACCTTTTTTTATATCAAATTATGCTTTGTTCCTTGACATATGTTGACCGGATTGAGTTTAATTCCGGTTACTATGTTGACCGGAGTGAGGATGTCCGACCATAGTGTTGACCGAACAAGGTGTTAGTGATTTTTGAAATTATGAATCCGGTCACAATTTTGACCAAAGATGAGTGAATTCGGCTAGCGTGCCTTCCAAAAACATCTTAGTCCGGCTAGCATGTCGTCCAGAAACGTCTTTAACCATCTAATGTGCCATCCGGATACGTACCAATCCGGCTAATGTGCCATCCGGATACGTCTCAATCTGGCTACAAGACCGTCCGGGTTCCTTAACTAGACTTGAGTTATAAAGTGGTTTTAATTTAAGTGTTGATCGGATTCAATTATGATCAATGTTTTTGGAACAGTGTTGTCCGGATAAGTAATCCGACCAAAGCTTGACCGATATGGAGTTCGGCTAAGATTATGTGTTGACCGGATTCTGGGGTTGACCAGTTATGAAGTCCAGCTGATATCATTTTATGGCCGGATATGTTAATGAATATTTTATTCAAAGATGGATTATGTTAATGGCATATTGATCTTTTTAAAATAATAAAGGAAGAGTGTTCAATGTTTGTTTTGAAACCGTTTCTGGTTAAAACTATAGATTATGTTCTATCAGAACGTTTGTGACTTCGCTCTATCCTGATTGGAAATAATTTGTAAATTTTGATGAGGAAATAAGGGTGGCATATCAAGGAGAGGTGTACTTCGGACGAGGGTGGCATATCAAGGAGAAGTGTACTTTGGGATAAGGGTGGCATATCAAGGAGAGGTGTACCTTTGGATATAAGGGTGGCATTTGTGTATGTGTTTATTAATATAACTCTTACTATTATATCCTTTAAGATTACGATGGCTATGAGTCCTTATTTCTTTGTGATTTAAAGAATTAGGAACATGGTTCTTATTGGAAATAGTAATAAGGATGTTATTGAGGAGAAGATAACTGGCTTTTGGCCAGAGGCTTTGAATAACCGTGTTTCTAATGAAAATGTTTAGAGATGATTTTATGTGGAACCTGAAAGGTTCTATCCTGTTTATGCTTAAATAAACTGTTTATAAAGTCAGAGATTGGCTTTGAAAATCAGCAGGGTACTAGTAGATGTGAATTACATGATTATGTATCTGTTTACATGAAAAGTTGATTTTAAATAAAGATTTTGGTGATCTTCACCGTCCAATGACATGGAAAAAGGGATCTCACTGGACCTTTTGATCTAACCCTCATTTTGTATTTCTAATATGTATTACAGGAACTGGTGAGTTACATGATGGTAAGGGGAAGAGGAAAATATAACATTTTCCTATGTGCATATTTGTGTGAAGATCAGTTATGATGCATTTAGTTTTATAGATAATGTTGATCAGTACAACAACTTGTATTTTGGAAATTTTAGGCTATGTATTTTGTACGATAATTTCTTATACTTTGGAACCTAAGTGGTGTAATACATGTATTTCTATTGAATGAAGTATGTGTTACATGCAATGTATGAGGTGGGGTGTTACACAACTCACCAGTTTGTCACCAAAAAACTGGCAAAGTCCTGAGGTACTTTTTTTTATCTAGCCTGCAGCCATCATAATCTACATCTGTGAAACTGATTAGATCAAACCCATAATCTTTGGAATACCAAAGGCCCAATATAGGTGTGCCTTTTAGGTATCTTAAGATTCTCTTAACATCCATGAGGTGGGATTCTTTTGGATTAGCTTGGTATCTTGTACAGAAGCAAGTGGCAAACATTGTATCAAGTCTACTTGCTCTGAGATATAGTAAAGATCCAATCATTCCTCTACAAAATTTTTGATCTACATACTTTTCACTTAAGTCTGCATCCATTTTTGTGTCAGGGGCCATTGAAGTTTTCAGAGTAGCACAATCACACATATTGATTTTTTTAAGATTTCATTTACATACTTAGTCTGACTAATGAATATTCCTCTGGGTGATTTTTTAATTTGAATACCTAAGAAAAAGTTTAATTCACCCATCATAATCATTTCAAACTTAGTCTGCTTCATGTCTGAAAAGTTTCTACAAAACTTAGGATTAGTAGACCCAAAAATAATATCATCCACATAGATCTGTATCAAGATCAAATCCTCACTTTGTTTCTTTATAAATAAAGTAGTATCAATTGAACCCTTTTTGAAACCATATTTGAGAAGGAATTCAGATAGAGTTTTGTACAAAGCTCTGGGAGCTTACTTAAGTCCATACAGCGCTTTATCCAAGACATAGACATGATTTGGGTGCTTAGGATCCTCAAATCCCTCGAACCTTTGTACACACACTTCTTCATTTAAAAAACCATTCAGTACTGCACTTTTGACATTCATTTGATAAACCTTGAAGTCTTTATGTGCAACATAGGCTAAGAAGATTCTAATACCCTCAATCGTTCCCACATGGGAAAACTTGTCATCAAAATCTATGCCCTCTTGCTGACAATAGCTTTTAGCTACTAGCCTGGCCTTGTTTTTAGTTACAACTCCATTTTCATCCTTTTTATTTCTAAAAACCCATTTCGTGCCAATTATAGATTTTCCTTTGGCCTTGGAATGAGTCTCTAGACTTGGTTTCTTATAAATTTATTAAGCTCATTTTGCATAGCAAGAACCCAATCAGGGTCTTGCAAAGCCTCAAATGCCTTTTTAGGTTCAATTGTACTAAGAAAATTGACAAACAAATACTCATTAGTTGTGGCAGATCTTGTTTGCACTCCTTCTAACATTTCTCCAATCACTTGATGTAATGGGTGATCATTGGTCCACCTGTGTGAACTAGGAAGGGGATGAGTTGTATCTTGATTGTTCAGGTAGTCATTCTCATCAATTACAGTAGGACTTTCTCCATTTTGTTGTTTCCCCTCAACAACAGGTAACTCTGAACAAGCTGGTTCAGAGTTAGGCGTGGGGGTTTTAGAGATAGATGAATTTGGCTCATTTGAGAAGAGTCCTAAAATGTTTGTGCTGGATGTACTTGTATTTTCAAAATCTATAGAAATTTTGAGATAAACATCAAACAAGTCTTTAAAAAGTAGATCTAACTCTGAATTTGTAGATGTAGAGTTAGAATCCTTAGTCTTTGTAGAATCCTCCTTTTGAAGATTGAGTCCAAAACTGATATGTTCGGAAGTCTGAACAACTTCATCAAAGCTGGCATTGATGCTTTCCACAAAAACTCTGGAATTTTTGACATAGACTCTGAAGGCCTTTGAGTTAAGTAAATAACCAGCAAATATGGCTTCAAAAGCTTTTTTGTCAAACTTTCCAAGGTTAGTTCTGTCATTAAGCACATATCATCTGCAACTAAAAACATGAAGAAATGTGATGTTAAGTTTTCTTTTATTAATAATTTCATATGGAGTTTTAGAAAACCTCTTGTTGATAACAGACTTGTTCTGTGTAAAGTATGTTGTTGATATTGATTCAGCCCATAAAAACATAGGAATAATTGCATGGGCAAGCATGGTTCTGGCAGTTTCCACCAGAGTTTTGTTCTTTCTTTCTACAACCACATTCTATTGAGGAGTTCTAATAGTAGAAAAATTATGGGATATTCCTACAGAGGATAAGAAACTATGAAGAACATCATTTTTGAATTATGTTATAACTCCTTATCTTTTGCATAGGGAGTTGTAGGAAAACTTGTATCCTCTTGATGAATGCAATTATCATTTGTAGAGCATCAGACTTTTGCTTTAGAAACTCCACCCATGTATATCTGGAGTATTCATCAACCATCACTAGAATATACTTCTTTCCATTAATACTCTCCACTCTCATGGGTCTATAGAAATCCATATGTAACATCTCAAGAGGAGATTAACATGATGATTCAACTTTTATTTTGTGTGGATTTTTCTTCATTTTTCCCATTTCATAAGCTGGGCAGAGAGAGAGAGAGAGAGTTTTTCAGTTTAACAGATGGCGGTCCTTTAACAAGATCTTTCTTCACCAATTTATCAATGGCTTTGAAGTTTAAGTGAGAAAGCCTGTGCCATATCCATCCTTCTTCCTTGGTAGTTGTAGAGGCCAAACATATAGCTTGAGAGTTTTTTAGACTAGGAATGTGTGTAGAGTACAGATCACCATCTCTCTTGGCAGCTATCACTTGGACTCCACTTGGATCTTTAACAGTGCACCCATCAATATGAAAATGAACTTCATAATGTTTGTCACAAAATTGACTGATGCTGAAGAGGTTATGTTTTAACCCTTCAACATACAGTACTCTCATGATGGTGACAGTTCCATTGGTTAGCATTCAATAATCTTTTACATACTTGGTTGTTTCCAAAATTAACAATGCCACCATATTTTTCTTTGAAGTTGGTCAGCAACTGTTTATAGCATGTCATGTGTCTTGATCATCTAGAATCCAAACTCCACACATGAAAGACCTGGAAAAAGAGATCACTTGATTTTAGGTACCCATTTGTAAATAGGTCCCTAGAGGTTTGTGGAGGATAAAACTTTTGGTTTCCATACATCAATTATTCTTTTTACAGATTTGGTTTGAATCACTTCAGTGTAAGTTTTTAATCTGCCACTTCATTATTGGCTTGTTGAATGGAAAACGGAAGTCTGGATTTTGATTTTTGTTCATTCTGTTAAAGTTCCTTGTTGGCTTGAAAGCCTGTTCAGATCTGGATTTGCTCTTTGGATGGAATGATTTTATAGAAGTGAATATGTCCTTTTTGACCCAGTTTGATTTGAAAGAACTTTGACCACAATTAGCACAATGAATATGTTTCTTAAGCATAGAAATCATCTTGGCACACATATATTTAAGAGTTATGACCATAATATTCATTAGAAACACAAGTACTATTGTTCAAAGGTTTCAAATTTCCAACAAACTTACATTTATCAAAAACTAAAGGGTTCTTCTTCTCTTCATTATTCCTTCCTCTTTTCTTGCCATTCTTGCTTAAAGATCCTTTTCCTTTCTCTAAAAAAGATGAAGACTTTTAGATGTTTTAGACTTCAAGTTCTTGTTTTTCTGTTGATTTGCTATTTACAACCTGAAGTCCCACCCCTTTCAAAGAATTTGGGTCTGGTGTAAAAATCAGAGATGGGAACAACAGAAGGCTTAGTTTCTTTAACTTTTAGTTTAGAAGAAACCTTTTCACATTCAGACTTTGGTGTTGGTTTCCATCTCTATTTACTCATCACATTCAGACTCATTCATTATTTTATCAAATTTGACTTGGGTTGTTAAACCCCATAACTCTCATATGTAAAAGTAATGAAAAATATACTAAGTACGGAAGTATGGAGAGCCGATGGAAATCCAGAAGAAGGAGCTTAAAAGATTCTAAGTGTTGAAGACAAACAAGAGATACCATGAAGATCCATAAAGGCTATGAAGACCTGAAGTACTTAGTATGATAATCATCCACTTATGAAGAGTTCATCAGGTCGATGAACTACTTTTCCGTAACCCCTCTGGTTTTGCCGCAACTGAAGAATCCCTAAGTATCAAATATAGTTCAATCAGATCTACTCTAGCAAGAAGATATATGAATAATCCTGATTGGAAATGCTACCTAACGACAGTTGGACATGACTCATCACCAGCATGAATTATGTTATTCTAGGTAGTTAGAGATAACCTCCATCTTTCTAGAGAGATATATTCTCCTTCTTTATCTCATAAATATCTTATACTAGATTGTTATCTCTTAGACTAGATTGCTAGTATAAATAGCATTCATATGTCTTGTAATTAATTGTTACCTTCTCATTATTGTTATTATAGTGAAGTTATTTGAAAGTTTCATATGTTCTTGAATATTGTTCAAGTTGTTCATCATTTTCTTCATCCAAATGACAGATTTAGGTTCTTATACTTAAATCTTTGTGTTAAATTGAGAGATATGGATCAACAATTGGTATCAGAGCAGATTGATTGATTTTCCAATCAAAACGATCAATTTGAATCTAAGCATTCAATTCTTTAAAAAAATTCTTCAAGTTCTTCGAAAAAAATCACCAAAATCTAATTCCAATGGCCAATTGGAATTATGCATATAGTGTTGGATCTCTCACCAAACCCCCAACTCTTCAATGTGAAGAGTATCCCCAATGGAAGATATGAATGATAAATTTTGTCAAGAGGATGGACAAGAATCTTTACATATCTGTCCTAGAAGACCCTTATATACCCCAGACTCTAATTCCTAGAGTACCTGGAATTGCCACCACTGAAGAAGTTGTAGCTTACGATGTCTTAAAAGATGAAAATACATGGGATGATGAAGACATCGAAAGGGTGGAAGCTGACAAGAAGGCAAATAGATTACTAATCATGGCAATACCTAATGAGATTTTTCAATCTCTAAATGCCTGCACTACCAGCAAAGAGATCTGGGATGAGTTGGCAAGCCAACTTGAAGGAGGGGCCAAGACCAGAAAGAATAGAAGGGCCCAGTGCCGAACTTCAAAGCACTCCCTGACAAACCGATCCATAAGACATATGAATGCTTCAACACGATGATCAACCAATGTTGTAGAAACAACATTGCAAGAACTAAGGAGGAAAACAATGTGTTATTTATCAAAAGTCTTAGTAATGAAAGGACACAATTTTCCATGTCCTTAGAAGCAAACCAAGACTTGGATAGCTGGTCACTCCATGATGTCTATGGAACACTTTCTGCTCAAGAGCAAGATTTTATCAAAAGAAAGGTGTCCTTAGGAGGACCTTTGGCTTTAACCTCTGATGAAAAGGAGACTTCCAAAGGTTCCTCCAAGAGCACCTTAAGAAGAAAGGCAAGAAGGCCTTAATCATTGAATCAGAATCTGAAGAGGAAAGTTCAGACTCAGACGACGATCTCAAAGCCTTTGCCAAATCGCTTGCTCTAATAATGAAGCAGTTTTAGAATAAATTTTTCAAAAGGCCCTATGAAAAGGATAATAAAAGAGATTCTAGAAAAGAGAGATTCCATCCCAACTATGGGCAAAAGACCGTAAAATTTCATCAAAGGGATGAAATAAAAGAGGATAGAGATGAGACAAGAGAAAATGGAAGGAAAGATGGCCAAAGATGCTACTGATGTGGAAAGATTTGCCACTTCTCAAAGGATTGCAAAGGATTGCAAAGGATGACTAGTCCAGGATGGGAAGTACTACAAAAACAAGTATAAAGGCTAAAAAAGAAAACTGGGTATCTGATTCCTCATCTGATGACGAAGACAACAAAGCCCTCATATGCCTCATGGCCAAGTCCTCAGATGTTGAATCCATTTCGGACTTCAATGACCAGGTATGTAATTCTTCCCTTGATGAAACCATCTCTGCTCCATCAAAACTAGAGTTAAGAGTTTTAAAACTTTCAGAATATTTTTAGAAATTGAAAGACAAATTAAACTTTGAAAAATCTGAAAGAACAAAAGCAGAGAAAGAAGTTAGTTTCTACAAAAGAGAAACTAATCTTCTACAGAAGAAAAACCCAAAATAGAGAAAGAGAAAACCAGAATTGAATCTCTTAAGAGATCACAAGAAGAAAAACTTCTGGATCTACACAAGATCTCTAAAGATCTAGAGAGAAAGGTAAAGGCATTAAGGGAATCTGAGGAGAAAGGTTGAACTCAGTGGCTCTGAAGGATTTTTTTCAAAACAAAAGAGAGATTCTTCATCAGAAGCATCAATCCAATGAACTCTTGATAAAGAAATACAAGGACGCACAAAACATTTATGAAAAAACTTAATAGTTAGACTGATACCCAAGGCATAGGGTTCAATGAACTTGATTCCTTCATAGGAAACAAGAAAACTACTTTTGAATCCACTTTTAAACTTAGATATCTACAAAAACCTGACTTTGCCCCAAAACCAAAAGCCTCTTTCAAAACAGCCAAAATAAATGGTAAAACCATAATTTCTAGACAAGAATTAAAAAATGTGGTTTATGAATGTAGCACTAGCAGAAAGTGTTACCGATGGACCAGAACATCAGAATAAGGAACCAGAAACTTTTGGAAGACCGATGAATGATCCAAGTTCTATGGAGAATTCATCTATGAAACCAGAATCTCAGGATGTCCCAAAAGATAGTTCTGACCCATCATTGATAAAACTGCTCAAGATGGCTTAGATTTTGAAAAATCTAAAAGAGACTTTCTTGACTCTGATTCTGAAGAAGAAAAAATAATCTGTGAAAAACCAGAAGTAATTGTGGATAAGAAAATACAAGTACCAAAAATCCTAATGAATTCTGATTTCACAGACATGTGCATAAAAGTTAAAACTTCTTTAGAATTAGAAAAAGAAGAAATGAGTAAAGTCAATCCTGCCAAGGAAACTCCACAAGCCAATGTCCACCCCTCTAAATTCATTGTAGGAACCCAGATCCTCTAATGAACTAATAATCACCGATTGAGTCAATGAATGAGCGAAAGCAATAACTATGATATTAGATGGGTATGCAGAAATGAACAAAACACAAATATGATTGAGGTATTGAATAAGTAGACTATATTGAATGGCTAATGAGAATTACAAGAACACCAAGAACGTGTGTGAGTGTGTGTAAAGAAAACTCTCAACTAGGTCTATTTCTCACAAGCGCTTAGCAATTTTCTCTCTAGAAGGAAGGAGCGTCTTCAAATATGGCAAATATAGCTTAATGATGTTGTTTGTATTGAATATGTATCATGGAAAATGTTTTATGCAAAGTGAAATGGACATGTTAACTGATGACTATACTGTATTTATTTGATATATTAAAAATATGAAATTTAGTTAAACATGCTTAATTTATTTTAATGAGCATATGAGATGTGTTGATGATACATATTGACAAAAGACCATAGAACATGGGACGTTCCTTGAAAGATATATACAACTAAGGCTGGGATCCCGGATAAGCAGATACTAGGCATAGGGCCCGGAGGCCAAGTATATACACGAATCTGGAGGTCATATGTCTGTACACCAACCTAGGAGGTCAAATGACATGCCTAAACTAGCCAACAGTATAATGAGTTGTTTCGTGCTCCCTCATTATCCGGTTACGGTAGGACTCCCCTACCTAGATCAGTGATAGTGTTAATTGGGAAGTTGTTAATATGGGGGAGCACTAGAGAGAATTATGACATGGGAAACCAATTCCTTTATCGAGTGTTGGTGAAAAGTGATTTGTTAAATGGTATGATTATTAGCATTTACAAATCATAAATTATTTTGAAAATTATGAATCAATTTGATTTTATTTTATTTAAACGTTTAACTTGTTTGTTCATTGACGCGTATCTCAAGATCATGTTTGGGTTCGGGTGCGGGTGCGGGTGCTAATGCTAAAGATAAGAAAAGCTAGTACAAAATATAGTAGAATGACACTTCGTGTGATGAATTTTTGGAATGATCTAGTGACGAAGGATTTTTGTTGGAAATGATACTAGTATCATTGTATTAGTTGCTTGTATATATAAAGATTAGCCAGTTATGTCGTATATTGTAAATGTAATATTTTGGGGTTTTGTTACATACAAATGCAAGCAAGTTATAAAATGGCATATCATGATTTACGAATGGGTCATGCCGAAATTGCGGTAGACTTTTTATATAAAATTTGGGTGTTATATACAGAAAATAAGTAGAAGACACGCATTAAACTTGGACAGAAAGCATTCAATGCAATGATGGATATAAATAGGTTACCATTGTCATTTAATGCAACTCACCCATTTTGAAAAAAACATCTTTATGAGTGTTCTTAAACAATATCAACGTCATCCTCTAAAGAACTTATTTAGTTCTTTGGATATAAAAGAGTACTTCCTCCCCCCCCCCCCCTCTTTCAGTTGTAGCAAATTTGTCAGAGTCATATTGTTTAGGATCGCATGTCTTACCATCCTATTTTTGCAACAAATCTGTAATTCTTTGTTTTATACAAAATACAGAATATAGAATTACAAGTGAAAATCTTTTGTGTTTGTATTCAACCCCCCTTTCTACAAACACTTCTTGTGTAAGTCATTACTTTCCAGGACAAACAATTAGTATGATTATTGACATATGAAATATGGAAATGATATTATGAATCACGTCATCTTCTGTGAGTTCCTTGCCATAAAGATTGATATGCATTTTGAGCAACATTTCTTTAATGAAATCATTTATCTTCTTGTTATCGAGTAAGTGGATTCCATTACATTGTGCATTCAGGTATTTATTTGTACCTCTCCATTGAAGGTAGTATTTACATTAGAGACCTATTTATGGTACTCAAGTTCTTTAGACTCTAGGATTTCAAACTCGGGATGAGTTGGTTCAAACATTTACATAAATAGGCTAAATATATGATTTTATAAGACGATGGATTATGATTCTTAATCATCATTTTACATATGAAACTTCAATATCATGACAGTATTGGATTTTGATTATTATTGTTCTATTGATAGTACTTCAATATTTCAATTCTCGCAAATAAATCTATTTGCATTTCCAGGTGGTAAGGGAATCATATGGCTTACTTTTAAGTCTCTACATGATCTTATTATACAATATACCACCAAATGTTCTATTCCTTCCAATGGAGACTCTGCTTCCAGGGAATTAGTCCTTCCCCCAACCATTAAAGGAAAGGCTCTTTCTTATATGTCATAAAACCTACCCTCACGTGGCCTATAACTGCTCTTCAATTATTCCTGGGATGGGAGGATGACGGATCTTGCCTTCATTGCATTTACATGAACTTAGGGTGACCAACCTGTTGCACATCCTCTCGAGGGACGGGTAGGATGGCCATTACTGCCCTTCATGTAAAGTTATCCTTGCTTAGCAAAGAAACCCTAGCGTTACTGTTGATAATATTTGATAAATATTTCAATTCTCGAAAAAAAATCAACTGGATTTCCAGGTAGTAGGGGAATCATGTGCATTACTTTTTAAGTCCCTACAAGCCATATAACTATTTACACTCATTTGACAAAATGCTATCACTATCTTACTATTTATTCATTTACAAAATCTTTGGAAAACATTAATAATTATATAGCTTTTAGCATGAGGTCAAAGTCACATTTTTAACATCCTAATGGTATTTCAAAACCTTTTAACAAAATATCAAAAGATAAAGGGGTGGAAGTGTAACTTCCAAAAGTTCATTTACATTATAAATTAATTTAAATAATAAATGCTCATAACATCTTACAATAATATATTAAGTCTAAATTAAGTTAGTGGCCTAAATAAGTAAGTAACATTAAAATAAATAAAATTAATCAGCTAAACATATTAATATTGTAAGCTAACTGAATAGACATAAAAAAATAACAACAGAAGTTCAAAACTAAAAACGGTATCATTTCTAAAAAACAAAACCAAAATTAAAATAATACAAAACTCACAAAGATCATATTTAATAAATGATTTATGTTGTTTAATTTAAAGGAACGATAAAACTAAAATCAGAATATTCAAATTTTGCTTGCTTTCATCATCACTTCGGTTTAAGGAGCGTACGTGTTGATAATCTGTTATAGAGAAAAACACAATTAAACAACAGTAAATAAAGATAATAAATCTGTAATTCTCACTAATCATAAACTCTTTAAATAGAAATGAGTTTACAATAAAAATAAAATATTTATTATGGTAAATTCTAATACTTAGAGAGCATCACTTCATTTTGATTGAAATTGAAAGAAAATTTGTAAATGATATAACTTTAAAGAGACATTTGGCACATCATGTACATTTTATTAAAAAATATAATATGTAAAAAGAAATTGCAAGATAAGAGATTTAGAATACTAATGAATTTGGTTTAATCTGATTGGCACTTTGGTAGTTAAAGAAATGAAATTCAATTCCATTCATTTAAACTTCCATTTTGATTCATAACTTGTAGCTTTAAAATTATGATGCAAAATTGCAAATCTCTTTTATTATTTATTTTGTTATTTATTTATAAGAGCGAATTACATCGGTGGTTCCTCTGGTTTGCTCAAATTTTGAATTTGGTCCTTAAAATAAACTATTTACACTGTTGGTCCTTGACTTTTTATTTTCATAACATTTATGGTCCCTCCACCTAACAACGTTAGTTCGCAACCGTTATAAAGGATTAATCGGTTTTTGAACAAATATTAGGACCAAATGTGCAATATGCTCTAAAGTTTAATATGATTCACAGTTGTTTTGATTTTTTATCAAAAAAAATAATATTTTATATATCCAACCACAAATCAAATTTATTAAAATAGAGTATATATTAAATATAAAAAAAACCTATATTTATTTAAAAACCGTTGGTCCCAGTCGGGTCTACAAGAGTTTTAGATGAATAGTTTGTAGAAGGGGGGGGGGGATGAATACAAACACAAAAAACATTCGTATTTAAAAATATATATTGATAGAGAAAAATCAATACAGATTTTTGCAGATTGTTTGCGGAAATAGACAAGGTAATGATAACCTATGTAAAACAATCTAAGTTTACATACAAATATACTTAGCAAAATAGAAAACATTTGCTAAAAATATAAAGAAGGAAATGTGTTCTTCTTGGATAAGAACTTTAGAATTCTTGAGAGGGATTCTAACTTGCTTGAAGATAATCGTAAGTGTTCTTTTTATATGGGTGCGTATATGCGTGTGTTCTCTGCATGGAGAGAGCACTCATCTTATACTCATTGCATTAAATGCAAATCAGAAGGGTTTGAACACGCGTCAAGGTTTAGGAGGAAAGCTTGTCCATTGCTATAGGGAATAGTACAATTGTCTATTCATGAGCAGACATCATGGAGTTGGTGGGCACTAGAGTTGACTAGTCGGCTCCGTGCTGTATTGTACTCTAAAAAGGGTATGGGTTTGTCTTTTGTGTGTGGAAGGACAAGACAAAAACAATCTTGCACAACAAGCTTCATTTGATCGTTGAATGCTGGAATAACACTGAAGGTCTCTTCAGCATTCGTTGAGGCTTGGGCCTTCACACATATGTTGACCAGGTTGTAATCACTGAATACCGCTTCAAATCATGAACGCACCAGTCACTAATCTACAGTTTCAGTATTCGACTTTCACTGAAGGTTCTTTGGTGTGAGTTTTGTCTTATTGAAGTATATCGCTGTCGCTGTAGGATTTACAATACATGTTTTAGCGATCACTGAACAGACTCAGTGATGATCGCTGGAACTGAAAGAACAGGAACATAATACTGCGAAAGGTAAAATGATTATTATTAAATCAATGAGAGAGAGGGGATCAACAAAAACTATTAAACTCATAAAAGAATTAGCATTAAAAAATCTCTAATTTATAAAAACAAAGAAAATCAAAATAAATTCAGATAACTTTTGAGTTGGGAATTAAAATATGCAAACAAAATATTGAAATTTAAGTTCGTGAGATTTTTAATATATAGTCAAACTACAAATAATTTAAATAATAACAAAATAAAATTATAAATTAAGATTACCAAAACATTGATTATTAAGATAATTAAGAAAAACTAGCGATACAACAAAATTAGGTTCATATGATGCCAAAAAAAAAATAAGCGTCATAATATGAGACTTAATTTACTGGACCAAAAAATAAACCATCCGATCTATAGTCGTTACAATAAGTTTAGATGACGTTTTCGGACGTCCTAACAAATTTTTAGAATACTTATAATAAAAACATCATATTAGCAACTTTAATCTATTAGGACGCTTAATTTTGTGGGCATCATATAAACCTAATTTTGTTGTAGTAATAGTTTTTCTTAATTGTTTGAAACGGTGTTTTTTTAATCTTAATTTATATTTTTTTTACTTTGTTGTTATTTTAATTATTTGTAGTTTGTATATATTAATAGTGGCGCTACGAAGTCCTAATGGCCATGAAAGTTCACCTACGATAACTCCAGGCTATTTGTGGTCGTCCGGAGAATTAGTCGGTATGCGTAAACTTGCCTGGAAACTCAGTTACCTAAAAAAATTATTTTGCTCACATATTTTAATTCTCAACCCAAAAAATATGTGAAATTATCTTTATTTTCTAAACTTGACGCTAAATTTTTATGTGAATTTAATAGTTTTTAAATAAATATAAAGATTTTAAATTTTTTTAAGAAAATTTAATTTGTGAATGGATATATAAAATTACTTTTTTTCTAAAAATAAACGTGAATCAAATTAACTTTTAGACAACATTATATTTTTGTTCTCTATAATTTGTTTAAAGTTCGACTAGTCTTTTATAACGGTTGCTAATTAATGTTGTTAAGTGGAGGGACCGTGGATGTTATGAAAATAAAAAGTTAGGAACCACCAATATAAATAGTTTGTTTTAAGACCAAATCCAAAATTTAATCAAACCATAGGGGCCATAATGTAATTCACTCTATTTATAATAATAAGAATATAATTCCACAAAAATATAGAAATATAATGAAATTGAATTTCTTTCAATTTAATGGCCAACTAAATAGACTAATTTGGGAAAGGGATCTTTTTATTCCATGCCTTTTGAATTATACCGGATTCTAAAAACACACCCTAGACTAGGTTTGTGCAAACCCTATCAGACCCGATCTGGAATTAAGAAAAAATTTGGATATCCGATCCTAAACGATACCCGACCCTTGGTATCCGATAATTAAGTAGGATTGTAGGATTTGGATTGGGTTTGTTTATTTGGCACCGACCCATCCGAATATCTGATAATAACCTAATAGGTGTTGGGACTTTATAGTTACCACTTATCAGTTAATAACTAAATTATTTTAAATCCTAATGGCCTATGCCCCTACCACCCTAATTTATCTTCTTCCTAATCAATAGCAACCACAGGCACAACATCGTCTATCTATAGTCTACTGTTGCAGTCATAAACTCATGATGCATTGAAATTATTTAAATGATGGGATTTAAATGCAGTGATTTAATTTTTGCAACCCAATTTTTCCGACCGAACCAGCCCTACTCGATTTTTCCCCGGAATCGATCATAACTTATCCGATTTTATGCAAGTTGGCTATCCTTACCCCTCCCCGAAACCCGATCGGGTTTTATAACTCTTCATCCAAACCCGCCTAATGCTCCCCCAACTCTAGAACTAGAAATGGATAACAAATAAATATAAAAATACATATATAATCAAAAATATAAAATGGAGATAATATAATTAATTAAAATGTCGTTCATTTATTAAAATTAATTAATATATCTAAGTAGAGTAGCAAATTAAAAACACATTCTCTTATTAAATGCATAATGTGTGAGTGAAAGATGGAGAGTTTCCACACGATGATATTAGGATATTTAATATGTGTTGGAATCTATATACATATTAAAAGAAGAACATAAGAGTATTGAGGTGACATCATGAGAATTGAGTAAAGAGGTGTTGTTGAATTGTGGTTGAGTTTGAGATATCCCATATTGGTGAGAGATTGAAAGATTGGAATAAAGAGGAGTGTATAAGAAAAGAAGAAGGAGATTTATTGTGTCAACTCATAAGGTTTGAGTCATAAGGTTATCTTATTTGGATGAACTTATTTTGCAAAGCAAACCTTATATTGTGTTAGCTCATGAGCCTTGAGTCATAAGATTATCTTATTTGGATGACCCTAATTCTGCAAAATAAATCTTATTATATAAAAATAAAAAATGAATTGTGTTTACAATCATATATATATATATATATGTGTGTGTGTGTGTGTGTCTATATGTGTGTGTGTGTATATATATATATATATATATATATATAAAGAAAAACCAAGAGGTAATTAGGTGCATCATTAGGTAATTAGGTATCTATATATTGAAGTATTGGTTAATTGTAGTTGAGTTTGACATATCCTACTTTGATGAGAGATTGAAAGATTAGAATAAAAAGATATGTATAAGAAAAAAATGATTAAAATTCATTGTGTCAACTCAAAAAGCTTGATTCATAAGCTTATCGTATTTGGATGACTCTCTTTTGCAAAACAAATCTTATTATATAAAAATAAATTGTGTTTGCAATCATCAATATGTATATACATATCAATCTTCATATATATATATATATATATATATATATGTATGTATGTATGTTTGTATGTATATATGAAAGTAAGATCCACAAGAAATGATGTGGAACTCTAAGAATTAAATATTCTATATTTCTAGCATTAGGTTTGTATCCTACATCGATGAATACATGAAAGATTGATAATTGATGGTTGGTATATGATAGGAGGTTGAAGTGTATTTGTTTTTACTCATGGAGTTTGATTCTCTTGGCTAATCCTATAAACTCATATCGTCGGGTCATGTTGGCTAACCCTCCAAACTCATAGGGATGGTTCATTTTGGCCAACGCTCTATTTGAAAAAACGTCATCTATATAAAAAATAATATCTATATCTATATATATATATATATATATATATATAGTTCCAAAAGAAATGATGATGGCACCCTAAAAATTGGGGTTGAGTATTGTGTATCCCAAATTGATGGAGAGATGAAAGATTGACAATTGACGGTAGATATATGAGATGAGGTTGAGTTGTCTTTGTTTTAACTCATGAGGTTGATTTTCTTTGTTAATCCTATAAACTCATATTGTTAGCTTATGTTGACTAACCCTCCAAATTCATGGGGATGGTTCATTTTGGCCAACACTTTATTTGCACAAAAAATATCTTTATAAAAAATCTATATCTATATCTTTTTCTTTATCTTATATATATAAAAAGAAAATCTTGGGATATTGAGATGGCACCATGAGAATTAAGTATTCTGAAATGGTGGATTGTACTTGAGTTTTAGTTGTCTCACGTTGGTGAAGAGTTGGAAGATTTGAACAAAATGAAGTGTATAAGAATGTGGATTGGATGTCTTTGTGTCAAATAATGATGTTTGTCTCATAAGGTTGTCTTATTTTGGATGACCCTCTTTGAAATCTATAACCATGGTTGGAAATCAAATCAACCAATGATAAAAATTATAGTGCAAAATTAATTATATTATATATTTACATATATAAAAGTAAAACCTTGCGGTGATGAGATGGCACCATGAGAATTATAAAAGTACCTTCGGGTATTGAGGTGGTACAATGAGAATTGAGTATTCTCAAATGGTGAATTATGGTTGAGTTTTAGTTGTCCTACATTGGTGAAGAGTTGAAAGATTTGAACAAAGTGAAGTGTATAAAAAGATGGATTGGTGCCTTTATGTTGATTCATGGTGTTTGCCTCATAGGGTTGTCTTACCTTGGATGACCCTCTATGAAATCTATAACCATGGTTGGGATCAAAACCAACCAAATTGAAAAAATATTTATCTTTATCTTTATATATATAAAGGAAAACTTTGGGGTATTGAGGTGGCACCATAAGAATTGAGTATTCTCAAATGATGAATTGTTGATGAATTTTAGTTGTTCCACATTGATGAAGAGTTGAAAGATTTGAATAAAGTGAAGTGTATGAGAAAGGTGGACTGGATGCTTTTCTGTCAAATCATGGGATGTGCCTCATAGGGTTGTCTTATTTTGGATGACCGTCTTTGAAATCTATACTACAGTTGGAATCAAAACCAATTAAATTTAAAAAATTATAGTGCAAATATAAAAGTGAAACCATGGATGATGATTTGGCAACATGAGGTAGTTATTTATCTGTCATTTTGGTGTTACTACTATCAAGGTTTGACACACCCCTCTAATTATAATTCAAATATTACAGAATGTTATGATAAAATGTATCATTTTTATCAGTTTCATATCTGATATGTGGGTCACCAACCCCACTTGATATTAATTTTATTTTTTTATGAGGAAAAATCCATTATCGTAGCTTGGTGATGTGATTCTTCATGCATCGCCTAGAACTTCCACTGTTGTTGCTACAACGTATGTATTTCTCTAATTTTCACTTGAAATATTATAGAACGTTTATTTTTCATAACTTCAAATGATATTTCAATTATATTTGTCACAAAATTAAAATTGTTATTTTGTCATCTTAGATGAAATTTTAGTTAAAAATGTGACTTCTAATTAAATAAACTACTAACATTAGTCAAACATTTGTAGAGTACTTTGCAACACCGTTCTCGAGCATAGTTTGATAACTTGAATTTGCATATGGTTTTAAGATTATTGTCAACTCCTTTTAATTTTTTTAATGTTAATGAGTAGTTGTCATACAAATTTTTCTAACTTTTTTTAGAAGAGGACTTCAAATTTTAGTCTATAACATTTATTTTGAAAATGATATTATCACTACCGTGCAACGCGCGGTTGAAACACTAGTTGAGTATTAAATTTGTTACTTCTCTTTTCTTTTGAAATAGTTACTTTTTTTTACATAACTCATATTTTATATAAAACGAATATATAATTACAAAAACAAATATATTTAGTAACGTGCTATCGATTCAAAGCAATTGGTTGGTCTAATAATTTTTAAATCAATTTACAACTATAATGGAATATACATGTAACCTACAATTTTAAATTTATAAAGAGTTCATAAGTCTAATATTCTATCCATGTATGACGGGTTGTTACAAACCCCCCTATATTTATGATGTCCTAATCCTCCTTGTAATCGGCGATGTATGATTCATCTAAGATGTTACAATCACCCTCTTGTTTATTTATCATGCTCGATGAGATTTGTCCACCATTTCGATTGTTCAAAGATCGACTTTGAAATCATTTGTAATGTCCCAGAGCTCAAAGCAACAAGTTAACCCAATAACCTTCAAATCAACTTAAAATATAGTGGAATGATTGTAAACGCAAAGAAGATTGATCAGACTCAAAATCGTCCAAAGCATTCATGAAGAATTCTTCGTGGTTGTTGTCAAGGCTGGTCCAATGCATCGGCAACCTCTGCAACAATCCATGGTCTCAACTGCGAAGGGACAACAATATAAAATAAGCTAACTTATATATATATATATATATATATATATATATATACACACACACACACCCCGAGAGGGAGGATCAAATGAAAACAATACTTATTTAAAAGAACATGAAATTGGGAGAATCACATGTGATTTTTACACTAACATCACATATAAATCACATGTGATTCAGGCGACCTTGCCCGGTGACCTGAAGATGCGTCCACAAGTCACTCGGACACTTTTTTTACCATTAATATAAAATCACATGTGATTTTACATGTGATTTTCCCGTTTTCTTGTACTTTTAAATAGGTATCGTTCTCGTTTAATCTTGTCTCTATACACACACACACACATATATACATATATAGGGTTGGGTTCCGGTGTGAAGGATAGGTGAGAAGTGTAAGAATGAATCTTCATTCTTAGATGCACATTAGGATGAGATGTACCGAGATGCACAATACTAATTCCTGTATCAAGTGCAATTCATAGGTGGGTTTGATATTAAAGGCGATTAAGGGTCTAGATCTCTTCTTATGCTTTTCTCCTTAACTATCCTTCTCACACGATCTTTCGTCTATATATATATATATATATTATATATACTAAGAGAGAGAAATGGAGGAAGGGTATGTGATTGAGACAATGGTCAAAGAAAGGCAAAATATATATATATATATATATATATATATATAAAGAAAAATAGAGAGTGAGGTGTAACATCCCATTTCATATTTGTATAAATTCCACATATTCAATATAACATGAAATACAAATATACACATTGGTCCCAATATATACAAATTTCTACATACAAAAGTAGCTACAAGTTCTTCGTTCACACCAAGTACATGACTTGTATATAACACATGCACAAGTATCATAAAGATGAGACAACCCCATTTTATTTCAACAAACCTTCTTTTGTGGCATCATAAAGATGAGACAACCTCATTTTATCGCTTTGAACAACATATTAAACAATTTATCGCATCAAACTCATAATACACCAATTTGTCGTATCAAACATATATATGAGCACATTTTGTTGCATCCAATTAATGCAATAAACCCAACTTGTTGCATCCAACTGATGTGATAAACTCAACTCATACATCAAGCACATGCGATAACCATCCTTTGTCGCACCATATTGATGCGATAAACACACTTGTCACACCTCAAGGATGCGATAAACCAACTCATCGCATCAAGCATATGAGATAACCTCCCATTGTCGCAGCACGAGGATGCGATATCCACAACTCATCACATCACATTGATGCAATAAAATCAAGCTCATCACATTACAGTGATACAATAACAATATCCCATGATTAAACATCATCATTTATATAAATTCATTATGTCACCCTTATCCCAGTATACCCTGCTTCTGATTATGCCAACCCTTATTACAAATATATACCCAACTCCTAATTATGTCACCTTTATTACCAAATAATACCCAGCTCTTGATTATGCCACCTTCATTACCAAATGATACCCAACTCCTTATTATGCCACTCTTATTACAATCAGTTGGTAATAACATATCAAAACCCAAAACTATACTAATAAATAGCATAAATCATAAAATACCCAAGTATGAAACCTTACGGTTTCTGTACCAAAAATCAAATCAAATGATGTATTTTTAAATAAAACTCACCTCGTAAACACAGTAGATTGTAGGTATAAACAACAACGAAAATCAGATGAAATCATGTATCAAATCTTCTTTATCTCTTCTGTTTTGTTCGAACTCAGGAACTACCCTCACTAAGATTTTCTTATTATTTTCAATAATAGAAAAAAGGATATTTTAAAACATCCACACATATATTAAAAAAGATAGGGATGGTAATTTGCCCCGACCCGGTGGGGAACCCGGTTCACTCGACCCGGATAGGGACGGGGATTCCCCGCTAAAACGGGTACCGGGGTCCCCGGTAGAGGCAAACCGAGGTTAGGACCGGGTCCGGGTATTGTATCCTCGACCCCCCGTACCCGGTATATTGATAAATGAGTAAATGACTATTTGGGCTATGGGCTTTGGTTATACACTATTACACTATTTTGGCAATTGGGCTTTAGCTTTGGACTTTTGGACTGGACAGTGGAAAACGCTGTCACGACTCAGTTACTCTACTCACGCCACCGCCCTTGAGCCTTGACCCCTTATAAGCGTTGCTGCGTTGTTGTTGTTGCCGACTCAGACACTCGGTTACTATTATTCATGCCAACGTTGTCACCAAATCCATTACAACCCTCGTCCTCATGGACCTCGTCATTCGTCAATCCACCCTTACCCTCGTCCTCGGCTTGACCCTTGTCAATCGACCCAACTCCAATCGGCTCATTCTTCATCAATCGTGTGAGCACAGTGGGCAGCAGACCAGCAGTGAGTAGTGACAGCCACCACACCCGTCGTCTTCTTTGAGAGTTCGAGGTCAGTAGTCTTATTCGTCAAATCATGTAGTTTTTTTTGTTTTAGATTTAGGCTTATATAATTAGGTCATAATTTTGCTTATTGTAACTGTTTGTTTCCATTCATAACAACTTGTATAACTTTATTTATTTGATTACATTTAGAAATTTTTCTTCTCTTTTCTAATTTGTATACATAGTATAAAGAGTAATGAATTTATTTTAGCTCAACAGAAGAAAGAGTATAGAAATAGTAAAAGTTAAAAGAAAGCTCAAAGATGTTAAATAGAAACCAAAACCCAATGCCAAAAATACAGAAATAACTACCATCTCTCAAATCCAATAGTTAAATTCCAAAACCCTAAAAGAACTCAACGATGGCAAGTAAAAAAAGATGAAATTTTCACAGACCTGAAGAGGATGGTAGGGAAGTTGCAATCCATGTTTCCTCATCTTTCCAATGTTGAGATCAACAAGAAATTCTATCTGGGTATGTGAGAAAATGGCAAAAATTCTACTTTACTTTCTTTCCTATTTAGTTCAACAGCTATGGTTCTTAATTTCATAAATCCATCCAGAAAGGTTCTATTGATCTTTTTCTAGAAATCCATTCATTTTTCTACTCGTGTTACAAAAATAATATCCTTCTAGATTGGAGCTTTGCAACTTACAGGTTGTTTACTTGCTAGCTTTAAAGTTTCAATGAAATATATATTTAAAAAACTACTAAATAAACATTGATCAATTCATTTACGATATATACTTGTATTTAAAGTTTTAATTTGAATGTATCTCATTGTGCCTAATTTCATATTCTTTTTCTAAGATGGAAAATTCACAAAACAAGAACACAGAAGATATTGGACGTAATGCTACGAAAGGAAACGATAAAGCTAATACGACTTGTAATGACCCAAACGAATCTGTAAGCATGCCTATGGGGTCAAATATTAGCCCTGAGACTGAAGTTAGTGAACCGGCAAACAAGAGATTGAAATCTGTTGTCTGGAACCATTTTGAAGCAATATATATATATATATATATATATATATTGATGGTCTTCGCCGATTTGCTAAATGTAAGTATTGCAATAAACAGATGACTGGTAGACCTAATGATGGGACAACACATCTGAAAGATCACTTCAAGATATGTCCGAGGAGAGTTACAAAAGACATAAGGCAACATATTCTAGTTCAAGAGCAGACTGCTAAGGATGGAAAAACATCTTCATTGGGTAATTATAAATTTAGTGCTGAAAGCTCAAGGGATGATTTAGCTAAGATGATCATTCTTCATGATTATCCACTTTCTATTGTTAAGCATCATGGCTTTCGAAAGTATTCAAATGGTCTTCAACCTTTATTTAAGGTGCCTTGTAGAGCTACAATCAAGTCTGACATCATGAAGATATACGAAACAAAAAAAGGTGGTGTATTGCGATGTTTAGAAGAAAATGAAAGTAGGATTGCTCTTACTTCAGATATGTGGACATCCAGTAACCAAAACAAAGGTTACATAGCACTAACAACACACTACATAGATGCCAATTGGAAGTTACAAAATTGGATTATCAGGTTATTTCTCTTTTTAGTATTTTGTGTTATTTTTATAATTCAATGTTAATATCCTCATTTTAATATATTCTTTGAATCTTTGATGCAACTTTTTACATGTGCTATCTCCACACACTGCAGATGCATTGTCTCAAGTTATGATCGAGTGCTTTATGGATTGGAACATTGACAACAAGTTGTCAACATTGACACTTGACAATTGTTCAACAAATGATGCTTTGGTTGACAAGCTCTTAGGTACTCTTTCTTCTTCCTCTTTAATTTTAAAGGGTAAGTTATTTTGCATGAGATGTTGTGCGCATATCATTAATCTCATTGTGCAAGATGGGTTTTCTATGATTGAGAAAGCAGTCAAGAATGTTAGGGATAATGTCTCATTTTGGACATGTTCTCCTAAAAGAGCCCAAGACTTTAGACTCGTTGCACGACAGCCAGGTGTGGATTGTGAAAGAGAGTTAGTGCTTGATTGTAAGACTAGGTGGAATTCTGTTTAAATAATGTTGAATGTTGCTTTAGAATATAAAGATGTCTTTACTCGTTTGATCAAGAAAGAGAAACATTAGGTTTCTTTACCTAATGAAGAGGAATGGAGAATGGCGACTGATGTATGTGATAAGTTAGGTTTATTTTATCGTGTGACTAAGACATTCTCCGGGACCAAGCACTTCCAACATGTTCTTCCCCTTGATCTGTGACATAAAATTATCTATTAAGAGTTGGCAAGACGTTATTAGGAACATGGCATCAAGTATGTTGCTTAAGTTTGAAAAATATTGGGGAGTCATACATGATGTGATGAGTGTGGCTATTGTTCTAGATCCTAGACATAAGTTAAAGTTGATTAATTATTTCTTTCCAACGATTAATGGTGTGGAATCAAAAGATGAGGTTATGAGGATACAGACTCTATGTAATGATTTATTTGAGGAGTACAAAAGGAAACATGATAAGAATAAAAGGAAAGGACAAAGTGGCAATACTGTCTCAAGTGGGGGGAAATCTTCTTCAAACAAGGCCTCATGGCAATTGGGTTTTGAGAATATGATTTATGAGGATGACATGTTTGAAACGACTGAGTTGGATGATTATTTGTTAGACAAATTGTGATCGCGGGATGAAGGGTTTGATATATTAATGTAGTGGAAGTGTAACAGTGCTAAGTTTCCCATCATGCAGCGGATTGCGAGGGATGTGTTGGCCATTCCTATTTCAACAATAGCTTCAGAATCAACTTTTAGCATGAGTGGATACAAGGTAACGAAACAACGAAGTCGACTAAAATCGCAAACAATTGGAGCTTTGATGTGCAACCAAAGTTGGTTAAGGAAAGAAATTGAAGGTAGTAATTATATAAATTGTTTGTTATAATAATTATGTAAATTGGTATATACAATTTTTCTTACTTGCATTATTTTATTTCAGATAAAAAAACACGGAAAACCAAAAGGATTTGATCAAACGATTGCATACGATGAAGATGTTGATTGTTGAGGGACTAAATGACTAGAATTATGTGTTGCTTGGAAAAAACTTGTTTTGAATTTTACATCTCATTCGATTATTGTTAATTTTACAATATTATTATTTTTATTAGGCAAGAGTATATACGATGTAACGATGATGATGTTGCCTTGCAAAAAACTTATTAATTTTAATTTTACCGGGTCTTACTGGGTCTTGGTACGGGTCTGTTGACCAGGGTTGACCGGGGGTTGACCGAAATTTGACCGGGGCCGAAAAGTTAATCCCTGTACCCGCCGCGGACCGGGACCGGGACCGGGGCCGGGGCTATAAACCGGGGCCGGGGATTGCAAACCCCCCCTCCATCCCGCCCCTTTAACACCCCCACTCCATACATTGTATAAAATACATATATTATACATAGAATACATGTTTTCCCACATAGGTCCACAATACAAAAGTCTATAATGTAAAATACGCAACCCAAAAATTCCAAAACTACATGCTTTTGTATCCTAGCATCTATGCTTCCAAAACAGCTAAGCACATAGGGAAGTAATTCACATAATGTTCTTTCCCTTATTATCTTTACCTGCACACATATTTTTGAAAACACAAAATAAGGGTTAGACATGAATGTCTAATGAGATTCCCTTCTATGTAATGCAGGGTGAAGATCACCAAAACATTTATTTCAAATAATTCATCTCATGTAGCAAAACTAAAAATCATACTGTTTCGGTCCATCGGGCCTCTGGTTCCAAACCACACTTGGAATAAATTTCAATAACCAGGACAAGAGCCCCTCTGGTCTCTCTCTTCCAGAGCTTCTGGTTCCTCGACTAGAACCCTTGGTTGTACTAAACAGAGCTTCTGGTTCAAAAGACATGATCAACCAGATCCTTCTGGTTTAACGTGTAAGTTAACCAGATCCTCTCTAGTCTGTTTTTTCATAAAAAGATTTTAAGTATAAAATTCTTTTTCTTTAAAACCTCTAAAAATATGAGTTTGACATAGAAGCTCTTATCAATAGATGCAGAGCATCTGGTCCAATTAGTACATTTAGTATGAACTTGCATATTCTCCAAATCAATAACCAGAATCCTATGGTCCAATAATGAGGACCAACCAGAGCCCCTGTGGTTCCTTGCAAGGAACAACCAGAGTCCCTCTGATTCCTCATAAAAATGAACATTTTGTTCCAAAACATTTTTAACCAATACCGATTGCCATAAGCCAAGTTTTGCCTTCTCAATAACGTCAGTACTATTATTTCTAATAAGAACAATATCTTTGAGTTCTCAAATCAAAAAGAAGTAAGGACTTAAATCTATTGTAGGAGCTATAATATTCACACACGATTGCCACCCTTATATCCAAAGGTACATCTCTCCTTGATATGCCACCCTTATTCCAAAAGACACCTCTCCTTGATATGCCACCCTTATTCCAAAAGACACCTCTCCTTTATATGCCACCCTTATTTCTTCTTCAAAATCCATGAACTAGTTCGGATGAAGGACCGAAGTCACAACCATATTATCGAATCCTCATTCATAGTTTTATCCATGAAATCTATAGATTAATTTCAAATGAAGACAGATCAAAATCACAATCGTCTCAAAAGAATATTCTCTATAGTTTTCAACCAACAGTTTTAACATTAAAACCTTTCAAATTTTAAGAACAATCTATTCTTTCAATGATTTCCGAAACATCATATCCCTTTATAAATCCTCAAAACAGAATATCATTTCCCAAACTGTTTTAAAGAAGCAATCTCTTCTTTATCTTTCTCAAAACAGTTTTTAATACTCAAATATGAACAATATATATAAAGGTTTTAGTCATAAAAAATTCACCTTAATGATCACAAATTCTGCAGATTATAAACACACAGCAGATCTTCAATTAACGCAGAATCTTCAAATCACTTTTTGTGTATTAATCTTTCTCAAGAACTCTTTCTCCGTCACACACTTTCTTTTTTTCTCAAAAAGGTTCCTTTCTCCAAAAATCAAGATAAGGTATGATCTTATCTTTTTCCTTTTTTATATATTTTTTCTAACAAAGGCCGTGATGGCTTTAACCAATAAAGGTTTTTTAGGCGGTGAGTTTTTTATTATAAAATTCATGATTTCTTAACCATGAAGGTATAAGTTTTTACAGATTATAATAATGTTTCCACCAGAATATGTAGTCACATATAGGCACCACCTCATGTATGTTTCACACCACATGCATACATGTATAAATCATATATATCATGTCGTCTTTTCACATATATGCATGCACAATATCATGGGTCACCTACGTTGAATTCGATTGGTTTTCTTCGTTTGTCGGCATAACTTTTTTGTCAATCTTGGGCAGTTTTGATATTTGCTCGAATCTGGTCAAATCTTTTCAGACGTTACTTGCACAATCTCGGGACCTGTCAACTGTTTTTCATCTACCTCATTTCAACACAACGGCGTTGGAAATTTTCTTCCATATAGGACTTCATAAGGTGCCGCTTGAATGCTAGAATGATAACTATTATTGTAGGAAAATTCTATCAACGGCAAATGTTCTTCTCACGATCCCCCGAAGTCAATGACACAAGATCTCAACATATATTCAAAAGTTTGGATGGTTCTTTCACATTGTCCATCTGTTTGTGGGTGATAAGTCGTACTTATTCTAATTTCTGATCCCAGAGCTCTTTGCAAACTTTCCCAGAACTTTGAAGTGAAGCGATTGTCTCTGTCAGATATGATGGACAATGGAACTCCATGTCTAGTCACAATTTCCTTGATATAGATTTGAGCCAATCTTTCCAGTGAATAAGTTTCTTTCATCGGTTGGAAATGTGCAGACTTTGATAGACGGTCCACTATTACCGATATTGCATCATAAGCTTTTGGAGTTCGGGGTAATTTCATGATAAAATCCATCGTAATGTGATCCCATTTCCAAATGGGTATTTCCAATGATTGCAGGTTTCCATAGGGTCTCTGATGCTCAATCTTAACTTGCAGGCAAGTTAAGCATCGTTCTACGTATCTTGTGATGTCTTTCTTGAGACCTGGCCACTAATAAAATGCTTTCATATCCTTATACATCTTGGTGGTACCTGGATGGATGGAATAACGGGACTTGTGGCTTTCATTTAGGATGATTTCTCGTGTATTCCCATAATTTGGTACCCATATCCGATCTTGGAAACATAATATTCTTTCCCTGTTCGGCTTCATGATTGAAATTATCTTATCCACTGTTTCTGATTTATTGTTTTCTTCCTTGACTGGCTCTGTTTGGCATCTCTGTATTTTCTTGTGCAAATATGGGGTTAAACTTATTTTCATCGCCACTGCCTTGATAGTTCCACTTCTCTCTTTACGGCTTAGAGCATCGGCTACAAC
>NC_037544.1:31651013-31658501 GCF_001531365.2 Cynara cardunculus var. scolymus | reverse complement strand
TTGAACAAGTGTTGTAGGCTTTTGTGATCTATATAAATTTTACACTTCGTTCCCAATAGGTAATGCCTCCAAATCTTTAAAGCAAAAACCACGGCCGCCAATTCCATATCGTGTGTCGGATAGTGTTTTTCATGATCTTTTAATTGTCGAGATGCATATGATATGACTTTCCCTTTTTGCATCAAGACACAACCTAAACTCAACTTTGATGCATCACTATATACCATAAAGTCTTCAGTTTCATCGGGTAAAGATAGTATCGGAGCACTGCATAGGTGGTCTTTTAATAATTGAAAGACTTTCTTATGTTCCTCTTTCCATTGAAATTTGACGTTCTTTCGAGTTAATTTCGTCAAAGGCACAACTATTTTAGAAAAATCTTGAATAAACTTGCGGTAGTAGCCTGCCAATCCCAAAAAACTTCGAACTTCAGATGGTGTTTTCGGTGCCTCCCATTTTGCAACGGCTTCAATCTTTGTTGGATCTACCTTTACTCCATCCTCAGATATAACATGCCCCAGAAAMTGGACTTCTCTTAGCCAAAATTCACACTTTGATAGTTTAGCATACAACTTTTCTCTTTTCAGAAGTTCAAGGATCAATCGAAGATGTTCTGCATGCTCTTCTCGGGTTTTGGATTATATAAGAATATCATCGATAAATATAATGACAAATATATCAAGGTATTCTCTACATATTCGATTCATCAGATCCATGAAAGCTGCAGGTGCGTTAGTCAAACCAAATGGTATAACCAAGAATTCATGGTGCCATACCTGGCTCGGAATGTTGTTTTTGCTACATCATCTTCTTTGACTTTCAACTGATGGTATCCTGATCGCAAATCAATCTTTGAGAAGTAACTGGCTCCTACCAGTTGATCAAACAAATCATCGATCTTGGGCAATGGATATTTGTTCTTTATGGTCAGTTTGTTTAACTCTCGATAATCAATACACATATGCATAGTGCCATCTTTCTTTGTCACAAACAGAACTGGAGCTCCCCATGGTGAAGTACTTGGCCTGATAAATCCCTTGTATGACAAATCCTTTAATTGCGTAACCAGTTCCTTTAATTCTGATGGAGCTAATCTGTACGGTGCTTTTGGTACAGGTGCTGCTCCAGGTATCAAATCAATCCCAAATTCAATAACTCTATCTRGAGGTAGCCCTGACAAGTCTTCTGGAAAGACTTCAGGATATTCACTGATAACCGAAATTAATTCTTGCTTACTCTTTTCTTTCTTCGCATCAATTATGTAAGCTAAAAATCGTTGGCATTTCTTTTGGATACATTTTCTGGCTTTCATCACAGATAGCAAACTGGTACGATGATCCTGATGATCACTATAAATTATGACTGTCCCTCTGTCAGGCAACATAATTCTAATCATCTTTTCATCGCAAACGATGTTGGCTTTATTTTCTGCCAACCAATCCATCCCTACTACTACATCAAATTCTTTCATAGGCATGGGAAACAATCAGATGGGTAGCTCACAATTCTCAATCATGATAGTGCATTTTTTAAACACATAACTCACAGATACTTGACCGTTAGCAGTATCAACTACTAACTTATCGTCAAGTGGCACAGAATTCATATAAGCACATAAGGCAAATGATGGGGATACAAACGAGAAGTTTGCACCCGAGTCAAATAACACTTTAGCATGTAAGGAATTCACGAAAAATGTACCTATTACTACATCGAGTGTAGCTTCTGCTTCATGTTTGGTCATTTGAAAAGATTGACCCCGCGCCCCACCTGTTGCTCCTCTGGCCATATTTGGTCTTCCTAGGCCTGTTGATGTATTACTCCCCATGGTTAACTATGGGGCTTTCAATTTTAAACAATTTGGTCTGAGGTGATATGGAGAATTACAATTAAAACACCCTTTTACTGTTGGGCAAACATTCGACAAATGACCTGTTTCACCATATTTATAACATCTCCTTAGCTCAATCCTGCATTTTCCCTGATGAACTTGATGACATTGGGGACAAATCCTTTCATTGAATCTTTGTATGGGCCTGTTTCCATGCTTTACAACTTTTGGTCCTTTGTATCCGGTTAATGGACCTTCCCATTTCCTCTTTTCTATTGCTTTCCTTTCTTCTTGTCTGTTCTTGTTTCTTTCTGTTACCTCYRCTGCGTCAACGGTCAATGAAAATGTAGCCGGATTCATGGCTATGACAAATTCTCGGATTGATGGGTTCAATCCCCAAATATACCTTTCCACTTTTCTAGATTCCGAGGAAATATAATGTTMTGCAAATCTTGAATATTCGATGAATATCTCTGTATATTCCATCACAGTTCTGTTTCCTTGTTCCAATTTTAGAAAGTCTTCTTCCATTTGTCTAATGGCAGCTTTTGGGCRAAATTGCTCCTTGAATCTATTGACAAACTCTAGCCATGTCATAGTATGCAAAATATCTGTTCTGGCTAAGGATTCTACTTCCCACCAAAATAACGCATTTGATTTCAACACAGAGACTGCAAATCTGACTTTATCTGTTTCTGCACATCAGATGGTATTGAATACATACTCCATCTCTTTGATCCAACGAATAGCTTTAATTGGATCTCTTTCTCCCGAGAAGGTCGGTGGTTTGCAGGTTAGAAACATCTTTATATCTCCTTCCCTGTTATTGAGAATTGGAACCGACAGAGTAACTTCAATTCTGCCTGTCTCTATTCTGGCAGGATTCGTCAAAATAGAAGTCAAGGTTTCCCTTAGCTTTCCCATTTCTTCAGCTAACATGTCTCTTGTTACATATTCTGGGTGAGACATCTGTTCTTGATTCATATTTTCAGAGTTTGATTCTGCCTGATTCATATTAATTTCTTGCTGGCTTATTTTGTCTCTAGTCTGTCCCTTACCTCTGCCTCTACCTCTGCCTCTGTTTTTGCCCTCAGAGGTGCCAATAGGAGCAACAGGGGATTCTTCTTCATTAGGGTGGGTGATCCTTTCTGACCTTCTTGATCTACTAGCCATCTGTAGATAACAAAGTTAAAACACACATTTTTTTTTTCACATTCCCAAATATAATAAGTGTCCAAGTTCAGTTGTGTATCTGTAGATTCAAAATTACATTGGCCAGATGTAATCCGAAAATACCTTACACACTGATCTCTTAACTTATTATATTTATTCCAAAGGTGCTAACTATGTCTTGGACCCTAATATGCAATGAAATAGTTTAAGTCTAGGTATCATGAATGTGAATACCTAAATTCCTTAAACTCAGGGTCTGATACCATCTCTGTAACACCCCCACTCCATACATTGTATATAATACATATATTATACATAGAATACATGTTTTCCCACATAGATCCACAATACAAAAGTCTATAATGTAAAATATGCAACCCAAAAATTCCAAAAGTACATGCTCTTGTATCCTATCATCTATGCTTCCAAAATAGCTAAGCACATAGGGAAGTAATTCACATAATGCTCTTTCCCTTATTATCATTACCTGCACACATATTTTTGAAAACACAAAATAAGGGTTAGACATGAATGTCTACTGAGATTCCCTTTTAATGTAATGCAGGGTGAAGGTCACCAAAACATTTATTTCAAATAATTCATCTCATGTAGCAAAACTAAAAATCTTATTGTTTCGGTCCATGGGGCCTCTGGTTCCAAACTATACTTGAAATATATTTCAATAACCAGGACAAGAGCCCCTCTGGTCTCTCTCTTCCAGAGCTTCTGGTTCAAAAGACATGATCAACCAGAGCCTTCTAGTTCAACGTGTAAGTTAACCAGAGCCTCTCTGGTCTGTTTTTCATAAAAAGATTCTAAGTATAATTTTTTTCCTTAAAAACCTCTAAAAATATGATTTTGACATAGAAACTCTTATCAATAGATGTAGAGCCTTTGGTCCAATTAGTACATTTAGTATGAACTTGCATATTCTCCAAATCTAGTCCAACCAGAGGACCAACCAGAGCCCCTCTGGTTCCTTGCAAGGAACAACCAGAGTCCCTCTGATTCCTCATAAAAATGAACATTTTGTTCCAAAACATTTTTAACCAATACCGATTGCCATAAACCAAGTTTTTCCTTCTCAATAACATCAATACTATTATTTCTAATAAGAACAATATCTTTGTGTTCTCAAATCACAATAAAGTAATGACTCAAATCTATTGTAGTCTTAAAGGACATAATAGTAGGAGCTATAATATTCACACACGATTGCCACCCTTATATCCAAAGGTACACCTCTCCTTGATATGCTATCCTTATTCCAAAAGACACCTCTCTTTGATATGCCACCGTTATTACAAAAGACACCTGTCCTTGATATGCCACCCTTATTCCAAAAGACACTTATCCTTAATATGCCACCCTTATTTCTTCTTCAAAATCTATGAAATAGTTCGGATGAAGGACCGCAGTCACAACCATCTTATCGAATCCTCATTCATAGTTTTATCGATAAAATCTATAGATTAATTTCAAATAAAGACAGATCAAAATCACAATCGTCTCAAAAGAATATTCTCTATAGTTTTCAACCAACAGTTTTAACATTAAAACCTTTCAAATTTTAAGAACAATCTATTCTTTCAATGATTTCCAAAACATCATATCCCTTTTTAAATCCTCAAAACAGAATATCATTTCCCAAACTGTTTTAAGAAGCAATCTCTTCTTTATCTTTCTCAAAACAGTTTTTAATACTCAAATATATAACAATATATATAAAAGTTTTAGTCATCAAAAACTCACCTTAATGATCATAGATTCTGCAGATTATAAACACACATCAGATCTTCAATTAGCACAGACTCTTCAAATCACTTTTTGTGTATTAATCTTTCTCAAGAACTCTTTCTCCGTCACACACTTTCTTTTTTTCTCAAAAAGATTCCTTTCTCCAAAAATCAAGATAAGGTATGATCTTATCTTTTTCCTTCTTTATATATTTTTTTAACAAAGGCGGTGATGGCTTTAACCAATAAAGGTTATTTAGACGGTGGGTTTTTCATTATAAAATTCATGATTTCTTAACCATGAAGGTATAAGTTTTTACATATTATAATAATGTTTCCACCAGAATATCGTATCACATATAGGCACCACCTCATGTATGCTTCACACCACATGCATACATGTATAAATCATATATATCATGCCGTCTTTTCACATATATGCATGCACAATATCATGTTCACGTCTCACATATATAGTTCATGCATTTCTAAATTAGGCATGCATATTTACGTAATCCATATAATAAACATGTATAAATTACCACAACCCAGGTTGTCTAAATCCTGGTTATAACAGCCTCGTTGCCATGTCTAAAAAAAGATGAGGCGGTGAAGGAAAGAGATATTTTAAACAAATTTTCCAAAATGCACCCATCAACTTTCACTACTTATCCAAGAACAACCCCAAAATCTTTAACCACAAACCCGGTTATCACATTATCCTCTCCTTAAAGGAATTCCGTCCCGTAATTAAATTAATCAAACAACTGAGGATATTTTGTTCTCCTATCAGATTCTAGTTTACAGGTAGGCTCTTGCCCCTTGTGAAATCGCTATTGAACTTTCACCAGACGAATTTCTTTATTTTTCAACATTTTAGTCTACCGGTCAGTGACGACTTCTGGGCTTTCCACAAAACACAATTTGTCGTCAATTTGAATCTCAGGTAACAATACAGCCATATTCGGATCAGCCAAATACTTCAGCAAATTAGAAACATGGAATTTATTAATAACATTGAGTTCTTCTAGCAGTTCTAATTGATACGCTACTTCACCAACCCGTTTAGTGATTCTGAATGACCCAATGTACCTTGGACTCAATTTACCACTCTTCCTAAAATGCACAATACTTTTCCAAGGCAAAACTTTCAACATCCGATAATCTCCCACCTGAAATTCAATCGGTTTACGATGCTTATCAGCATAACTCTTTTGTCGGTCTTTAGATGTCTTTATTCTTTCCCTAATTCAATCTATCTTTTCGGTTGTTAGCTGAACAATCTATGGACCAACCAACTGTTTCTCCCCTACTTCATTCCAACGTAATGGTGTTCGACATTTTCTACCATACGAAACTTCATAAGGTATCGCTTGAATGTTGGAATGATAACTGTTATTGTAGGTAAATTCAATCCATGAACCCTCAAAGTCAATAATACAAGATCGTAACGTATCTTCAAAGGTTTATATTGTTCGTTCACTTTGCCTGTCACAAACGTTTTGAAAGAAAACAACAGTATCTTTTCTCAATTTACAACCACATTTAAAAGATACAAAAATACTCTTCCTCAACATAAAACAGTTTAAAAACTTATTAATCAACATTTATGAAAACCACTGTTTTAACTTCACAAGACTTGGGCGATAACTGCCCCTCATCGACCAACACTATGACCGATGACACTTCCTCATCGGACAACACTTGGAAAGATAACACCCTCACCGGTCACACTCTGTCTGGATACACTTTCATCGGACAACACTTTCCGATAACCAACCTTACCAGTCAATACTTAAAAGATAAATATTAGATTGGTTAAAGCTTTGTCCGATGAGATCCTCATTGGACAACGCTTACCCGATAACAACTCCAATCCGATCAACACTAAACTATTAAACACTTAGACAATAAAAATGTATAACCGGATACTTCTAACCGATAAGGATCTTCACCAGATAAGGACTCATCCGATAAAGACCTCATCGGTCAATACACAAAACAACAAACTCCGTATAGGACAAGGCTTGGCTGGATAAGGAGCCTTCATCGGACAACACACTGTCCGATTACAGACCCTTATCGGCCTATGAATTTATATTAGAACATAACATATACACCAACATATTTCTTAAAGTAATGAAACCAAAACCATAATAGATTCACTAAGTTGTTTTTTATGAAGTAAAACTCACTTCTTATGCAAGAATGTTTTGAAGAAGAAGAAGAATACAACAATTTGAAAACAGCTTCTACTAGATCCAATTTCAGCTTCCCAAATTTAGCAAGATTTTTACACTGAAACTCAACTCTTTGTTTTCTTTTCCACAAATGGCGATAAAGACCTATTTTCCAAAACCTTTCCTTTTATCCTTGCCTTTTTAGGAATGGCGGTTTAGAATATTATATATATATATATATATATAACTCTTTTTCTCATCACCGCCTTATACATACATACATACCTTCACATGGCTATGTATATAATCCATGCTTACATGCATGCATATTTTTACTTCCACAATTTCATGCATGATAACTGTTGATCCTCTCTCTCAGTGATTTGATGATAATCCCTTTTTACTTATATACGAAGTATTTATATTTCTATCTTTTCAGTTCCAGCGATCTTCACTGAGCCTATTTAGTGATTGCTAAAGAACTTATATTGTAATTCAATCAACGACAACAATACTTCAAGAAGACAATATTCACACCAAAGAACCTTCAGCCAATGTCGAAGACTGA
>NC_037544.1:31630811-31650913 GCF_001531365.2 Cynara cardunculus var. scolymus | reverse complement strand
TGTGTAATTACAATTACAAAGGAAAGACTATTTATACTAAGGAAAATAAAGCTAAACTAATTACAATAAAGCTAAGTAAATGGAGAAACTTGAATACAACATTTTAGCACTAATCTTGAACCCAACAAGAAATACCTCTATTGACAATCAGAACCAATAGCCCTACCCAATAGGACAACCAGACTGAGTGAGCTTAATTGGAAATGGGTTTGTGTGCTGAACTTAAAATGGAAATGAGAGGGGTAGTTGAAATGAGATTAAAATAATTGATAAAAGTTGTGTCTAGGATTAAAGGAATATCGGAATCCTGATCTATTCACTATAATCTGGGCAAACCGCAAAATATATTAGTTCTCAATTCTTTCGAGACTAATATTGAAAAAGGGAAAGCCCATGCTAACTCTTGTTAAAAACCCCATCAACTATTCATTTATCTATCAAAACATAAGTGTTCCATTAACACTTGGGGCATGCATCTCATTATCTACCGGTTTTCCATTTGGAGATAATTGATATTAAAAAAGAAGGATATATGTCCCCCCCCCCTTCAAGTCTTTTTTATCACATTTGAGTCTGATAAATTTGTGTACTTCACACTGTTTATCTTTTTAGCTTAAATTGAAGCATTAGTTGTTTTATCATTTCTACACTACACAAGTTTTATAGAATATATGTTATTGTATCATAACATTCATAGATACGTTTTTTTTCAAGCTATTAATGATTAAATGAAAGTCTTGGTGAGATGATCCTCAAAAAGTTTCATATATGAAGTACATTCGTTGTACTGAATATATATATATTATATTTACATGAAAATCTTTTTATAAAGATTGAAAACAAGTTCACAAGTTGAATTTGGTTCTTTCGCAAAACTTATTAATCTAAAAGGATTAAATAAGCGGATTTGCAAAGATTTGTTTAAACTTTTTATGAATTGATGGTATTCTTTCAAGATCATTCATTTCGAAGTATGATGTCAATGTTCTTTATTATTATCATAAGGGGGATATTAAAAAATGAATTGGGGGGGGGGGTATACATAAAAATGAATGGATCTTTATAAGTCATTTCTGAAGATTGGGGAAGTTATCAAAGATTTGAAGGAGTTGATAGATAATTGTTGATAATTCCTAAAGATTATTGCTCTAAAATCATCAAGGGGGAGTTAATGTGAAGAGTATTCTGTTTTGAAGAAAACAAAAAGATAGCTCAAAAGTCTTTTGTATCTTAACTAAAAGAGGAAATTTTTTATGATACTCGTTAACGATTGAAGGAGACTGTTAATATTTTGAAGAAGATTGTTTCAAGATTGTCAGAGATAGATGACATAGGAGGATTTTGTAAAAATTTTGATGTTTGAAGATTGTCAAAGCTTAAAAGATCAAATCCTAAAGATTTCAAATTTCTGAATAAATTCTGAAGATCATTGCTGTTAAAGCTAAAAGCTTAAAGATCTGAAGAATTTGTTGTTTTGGACTTGAATCCAAAAGGGGAGATTGTTGGTTCAAAATGTGTGTATTCAAGTCATGTGCTTAAACGGTTTTACTTGCTTTGTAATAGTTAGTTTATTGCTTTGTAATGTTAGCTTGTTTCCTATTTTAGTAGTTGGTATAAATAGAAGGTTTGTTGTAAAGTTGGTTAACTAGTTTTTCATACGTACAAACAGTAAGTGAGATTGACAGAGAATCTGTGTAAAAGATCAAGAACATTGTATTACATTTGACTGCAATAAACTTGCTGACTAATTCAAATTATCATTCTTGTTCTTGATTAATTGATTGGATTGTTATGTTTGGACTTGAATCTAGGATCAACTTTGTATTTGAGATTTTTTAACGTTCATCTCACCAAGACTTCCATTCACTCACTAATAACTTGAAAAAGCGTATATATGAATGTTAAAATAGAATGACAAATATTCTATAAAATTTGTGTAGTGTAGAAAAGAAAAAGCAACTGATGCTTCAAAATAAGCTCAAATTGATAAACAGTGTGGATTACACAAATTTATCATACTTGATTTGTGATCAAAAAGACTTGAAGGGGAGGCATATATTCTTCTTTTTCATTATCAGTCATCTCCAAATGAGAAACCGATAGATTATGTGTTGCGTGTCCCAAGTGTTATTGAAACACATATCTTTTAAGAGAAAAATGAGTAGTTGGTGGGCTTTCAAACAAGAGTTGGCATTGACTTTGCCTTTTTTTTAATATTAGTATCCAAAGAATTGAGAACTAATATATTATATGTTTACCTGGATAATAATGGATGGATTAGGATTTTGATATTCTTTAAATCTTGTTCACAACTCTCGTGTAATTCTTTTCAGCTCACATCAACTACCCCTCTCATTTACATTTTTAGGTCATCACACATACCCATGTTCATTTAAGCTCACTCAGTATGCTTATCCTCTTGGTAGGGCTGTCGGTTCTGATAGTCCATAGATGTTTATCTGATAAGCACTCAGTCCCATGTAAGAATTTTGCATATAAGCTCAATGAACTAATGTATGCAATTAAGGTCATAAAACTTTGATCACATGAGTTTGATCATAAATATGTTGCAATTAAGCACATGATGAATATACGAAGAATTATTCAAACTTCAAATTGTATGTTGAGAGAAATGAGCGAAGATCTGTAAGAACGAATTACAAATAAAATATTCAAAGAATTATGAAATGCTTAACAATGAAGAATTTTTTTCAAGATGTTCTAAAAATAAATTTGAATACAAACGAGTGTATTATCATCGAAACTGACTTTTTTTTTCAATTTAGAGACCTGATAATAACATATTGAAGAATAGATGAATCAAGTATTGAGATTATGTAAAAAGAGAAAATACGCAAGTATTGACTCGAAGAAACACCTGTTCTGAGATAGTACATGTTATAAACAGTTATTTAATTGAAAATAAATTAAATCCTTACTTCTTAAAAACATAAAATGTTTTGAGATCAAAGAAGTGGTTAGAACATTTAAAGAAAATAGTTTAATATACCTAGAAGTTGTCCTTCTTCTAAGCATATCGATATTTCAGTTCAGAAAAAAAATACTTGAGAATGAGATCAGATCAGAATAATAATATGATGTACTCCCCTTGACAATACAGCTTCAATGTCAAACAGGTGGTTCGTATTTGACACTTAAGAATATTAATACTCAAACTCCCCCTCAATATTTGTTCAGATTTTCATACAAACAAATTTAACATTCTGAGCTTGCTTACTAACAATAAAAACCTTTTCTCATCAAGAGGTTTTGTGAAAATATCAGCAAGCTGAAAACCTGTTTGTACGAAATGCATTTCAATTGATCCTTTTTCAAAAATATCTTTGATAAAGTGATAACTGATATCGATGTGTTTGGTCTTAAAGTGTTGAACTGGATTAGTTGTTATAGAAATAGAGCATTTTGAATCACAATTGATAGGGACTTTGTTGAATGTATAGCCATAGTCTTGTAGTTGTGCCTTCATCTACAAAACATGTCAACAACAACTGGCTGTTGTGACGTATTCAGCTTCTACAATAGAAGTTGAAACACAATTATGCTTCTTAGAAGTCCAACTGACTACTTGTCACCTAAGAACTGGCATGATCTAAATGTACTCTTACTATCCAGTTTACAACATGCATGATCAAAATCTGTGAAAGCAGGTAGCTCAAAATCAGAATTTTTAGGATACCAAAGGTGCATATTTGGTGTGCCTTTGAGATATCTTAAGATTCTTTTGACTGCAGCAAGGTGTGACTCTTTAGGGTTAGTCTGATATCTTGCACAAAAACACGTTGCAAATATTATATCTGGTCTAGTTGATGTTAAGTACAATAAATATCCAATCATGGTACGGTAATTTTGTTGATCTACAGATTTTCCAGATAAATATGTATCTAGTAAAGTTCCAGTTGCCATGGGAGTCTTTATCGAAGAACATTCAGACATGTTAAACTTTTTCAAAATTTCTTTAACATATTTTGATTGATTTATGAATATGCCATCAGGGAAGTGTTTTACTTGAAGACCAAGAAAGAAATTTAACTCACCCATCATACTCATTTGGAATTTACACTTCATTATATCTGAAAAATTCTTGCAAAACGTAGAATTTGTAGAACCAAAAATGATGTTGTCAACATAAATTTATATTAAGATCAGATGCTTACCTTGATTTTTCAAGAATAACATAGTGTCAATCGTACATTCCTTGAAACCAGACTTTAGTAGGAATTGGGTTAATGTGTCATACCATGACCTAGGTGCTTGTTTTAAACCATAAAGCGCCTTGTCTAGGACATAGACATGATATGGATTATCAGGATCAACAAATCCTTCTAGCTGACTCACGTATTCATTTTCATGAAGAATACCATTTAGAAATGCATATTTCACGTTCATTTGGTATATCTTGAGATTTTTGTGAGCAACATAAGCTAGGAATATTCTGATAGCTTCAATGCGAGCAACTGGATCAATTTTTTTTCCATAGTCAATACCTTGTTGTTGATAGTACGCTTTGCAACCAGTCGGGCTTTGTTTCTGAAAACTCCCATTTCATTCTTCTTGTTTCTGAAGACCCATTTTGTACCAATAATGGATTTGTCTTTAGGCCTCGACACGAGTCTCCGAACATGGTTTCTTTCAAACTCTCGAAGTTCATCTTGCATAGCATTAATCCAATATGGATCTTGTAATGCCTCAGATGGCTTCTTAGGCTCTATAGCACTTAGAAAGTTGACGAACAGACACTTGTTCATGGTAGCAGATCGTGTTTGCACTATTGAATTCACATTACCAATAGTTTACTTCGGGGGAGGATCTTTAGACCACTTATGTGTACAGTTGAACATTAGTTAAGTTGTTCTGATCATCATACTCTTTGGTTACAGCTTGTATCTCAGCTTGTACTTCTGAGTGTTCGACTTCATCACAGTTAAAGTAGACTCACGTTGATCAACATCGGGTTGAACAATTTTGGGTTGAGTCATTGCATGAACTTCATATTGAGAAGACTCAAATTAAACAACTTCTGGTTGAACAATATCAGGTTGAGTGTGTGCTTCAGCTTAAACAAGCTCAGATTCAGTTACTTCAACAACCTCTGGTTGAACATCATTCGAAGTTCAACAACCAAGTTCAGATGTTCCGAGAAGTGTGTAACTTGCGGAATCGGGGCCACTAGTTCATTAACTTTGGGTAAGTCTGAAATTTCAAATTCTGCAAGAATATCTCAAGTTAATTCAAATGCGTCTTTAAACAATGAATTTAAATTTGATATAACAGTAGAATTTGAATTCATTATCTTGTTTTCTTGCACAGGTTCTACACTGATTGTGTAGAAGCTGATAGTTGTAGATTGAGTCCTGAACCGTGTTGTTTAGAAGTCGATGACTCATCAAATCTGACATTGAGGCTTCCAATTACAATATTTGTCCGCTTGATGTAGACTTCGAAGGCTTTTGACTTGATGGAATATCCAAGAAAGTAACCCTCGTCAGTCTTTTTATCAAACTTCCCTAGATTGTCTCTATCATTCTGGACGAAACAACTGCAGCCAAAAACATGAAAGAATTTAACATTAGGGTTTCGTTTGTTGATTATCTCATAAGTAGTTTTATTATGTCTTTTGACAATGATCGTGCAATTTGTGTGAAGCACGCAGTTGTTACAGCTTTAGCCCTCATATATAAAGGTAATTCAGAGTATGGAAGCATTGTGCGAGCAGCTTCAACCAATATCTGGTTTCTTCTTTCAACAACTCCATTCTGTTGCGGAGTTTGAACGACATAAAAATTGTGAGAAATCCCGACAGAGTGAAGAAAACTTTGAAGGGTCTCATTCGTAAACTCTATGTCGTTATTACTTTCAATCTTTTGCACATGAAGTTGGAGAAGAACTTGAATGTTCTTTATAAATGCTATAATCAGCTCCGACGCATCAGACTTGGTTCTTAGAAACTCTACCCAGGTATATCTGGAATATTCGTCAATTTTCACCAAAATATACTTTTTGCCTCCTAACAATTGAGTCTGCATTGGTCCATATAGAGCCATATGTATCATCTCGAGCAGAGATTTACAAGATGATTCAGTTTTGATTTTATGGGAACTTCTAGTCATCTTTCCCATTTCACATGTGGAGCACAAAGAATCCTTATCAAATCTCAGTTCTGGTAGACCAATGAAGAGATTTATACTTACGAGCTTGTTGGTATCTTTGAAGTTTTGATGAGATTATATATGATGCCATATCCAACTATCTTCCTTTGTTGCCTTTGAGTTTAGATATATAGGTCGAGAAGCAGTCAGAGTTGTGAACTTCACCGCATACAGATTACCATATCGTTCAACACGAATAACTTCAATTCCATCAGAATCAACAATGGCACATCCTTTAACAAAGAATTTGACAATGAAACCTTTGTCACAGAAATGGCTTATGCTAAACAAGTTATGCTCTAATCCTTCAACATAGAAGACTTTCTTAATTATGACAGTGCCATTTGACAAAGTTCCATAACATTTTACAAAACCTTTTTCCTTGTTACCGAAAGTAACTGTTCCACCAGGCTTCTCTTCAAAATCACTTAGAAAGTGTCTATGTCCTGTCATGTGCCTAGAGCATCCAGAGTCTATGTACCACACATGAAAGTCCTCTAAAAACAATCACCGAGATTTAGGTACGTATTTCATAATGGGTCCTATTGGGTTAGGAATCACGTTAGTAGATACATATTTTACGCGCCATTCATATAGTTGCTTTGGAACCCATTTCCAACCAAAATTAACATCAATAAACTATGGTTCCTCTTTTTGAAAATCCGGTTTTGAATTTTTTTTTGAGGCACTTTTTTAATTAATCCGAGGACCATTTTCAGCTTTAGACTTATGTGTAATATTTGATTGAGAGTTAGAATCCTTGGATCTCATAAGCTTTTTGCATTTGGCAATTATGAAAAGAGCATTTGAACCACAATAGTTGCAATGTATATGTTTAGGGGCAAAAGGCAAAAGATCTGAATGATAAAACTTTTTAGCATTCTTCAAATCAGCTCTCAGATTACATTTTGTCTTGAAATAATTATAATCACAAATATTATATTTTAAGCTCTTTATAGAAGAATTAGGTTTTGAAATATTTTTAGATTTCTTCTGTGAAAGGTTTTTCTTCTTGCATACTTTACCATGCTTTTTCAGATCTGTCACGGAAAAAGATTTTGAAATAGTAGACGATGTGATAGATGAACATTCAGGTTTGAGATTTTGAACATATTTAATAGATTTGGGGGTAGTCTTAGAATCATTTGAAGATTTAATTCTAGAATACTCTCTTATTTCAAAAATACTTTGAGAAATATTTATCTTTAACATTGGATTCAACTTTTGATTCAATCTGAGTAACCTATGAATTTTTAACCACTAAACTTAAAGATGTTTAATGTCCTCTTCAAGATTAATGATTTTATTCATCAGCCTGGTTTGGTCATCAAAACAAGAACTCAATTTCTTTTCAAGTTTTGAAATCTTTTGCAAGTTAGACTCATGCAGTTTCTCCTTATAAACCAAATGCATGGTCAACTCTAAAGTTTGTTCATTAACCTCATTCGATTTGATCACAAATTTATTTTAAGCACAAACATTTTGTTCCTTTTCAAACTTGAGTTAATCTTCAAGTTTGTAGATTTTTTTCTTCAATACAAATATTTTCTCATTCAAATCAAATTCAGGATTCGAATTCATAATAAGATCTTGTTCAGTGACTTCTTCTTTTTTATCAGAATCATAGATCACCTCTATTTCAAATTCCCGAAGAAGAAAGAACTTCTATTTATATTTCTCGTTCGAAGACATTTTATCAATAAAATCAAAAAGATCATCAAACTGTTTTTAATTTCCTCTTTTCGTGATTCAAAAACAGGTGAAATTTCAGTTTTGAAAACTTGAGTAGGATACATTAATTCAAGCTCAATATGTGAAAATTGAATTCCTTTGGTTTCATAACTTGAATTTAATTCATCATACTTTAATCCCACTGATTTGAAATTTGGTTTTTAGAATTATCTTCAACTGATTTATTATCATCACTTTTTGAATTAATAGGTGATTCTGATTTCGCTTTAACAAATATTTCACGAACAGATGGATTTGTGAATTTTGCAGGCCCCCTTTCATTAAAGTCATAAAGAGATTTTGGGGTCTTTTTCAAAATTTCAGTTTCGTTAAAACCCAAACCCATTTGAGGATTATAAAATCTTGAATCTTTGGGTTTGTAATTCAAAAAATTTAGAGTTTGTTCAGATTGACCTCTTTTATAAATGATATCCTCCAACTGATTGATCTTTGAATATAAATCATCTCTTTCTTTATAACTCAAACCAAACTTTAATTGAACATTCATTTTCTCACCTTCTATTGTCTTTAATTTTGTTTCAAGTGAAACTATATTCTTTTCAAGATCAGTTTTTTGAGATTTTAGGACTTCTTTCTATCTTTTCAGATCCTCACAAAAGACTTTATAGCTTGCACTCTCAGTTTGAACTTTTAGCATTGAAATCCTCTTAATCTTTAATCCTTCTTTCATAGTTTTAAATACGAAGTTCATGCTCTCAAATTCTTTGATTAATTTAGCATTAAAAGAATTTTGTACATCAGAGTTGTTATCAGATGATTAGCCTCTATCTTCGGTTTTGTCCATCAAGCACATGTTTACCTGCGTGAAATGTGCAACTTCATCATCTGACTCAGTCAGCCAGCTTTGCTCATCAGCAACCAAGGCTTTTCCATCTTTAAGAGTTTTTGCAAGATGAGCTTTCTTCATATAGTACTTAGAGTCTTTGAATTTTCTAAAGCGGCAGTCCTTGATGAAGTGACAAAATTTTCCATGGTTGAAGCATCGGTTATCTTCAGCTTTAATCTCCTTCTGGTCTCTGACTTTGACAGGCTTTTCATGTTTGATCTCCTTACCCTTGATCTTATCATACTTAACAAACTTCTTTTTTCCAAACGTTTTTTGGAATTCCTTTGTTAACAGAGCCAACTTGTTGGAGAATTCCCTCATATCATCATCAGTGTCAGCAGATTAATCTGCAGTAGATTCACTTTCGGAGGTTTCTGAAAATTCGGACTTTAAAGACTTGGAATTCTTTGACTCTTGTTTGATCTTACTCTGCTTTCTAGAGAGAAGATCTAAGGAATCAACAACTTTCTTCTTCTTCTCATTGACCAGTTCTCTTGCAGTCTCTTCTTGCTCAATCAATATATATTACAAAATCATGAATATCTTCTTCAGCCTTGCTCAATCAATATACAGTAAAGATCATGAATATCTTCTTCAGCCATATTCTATTCATCTGAAGGTTGACTGCTAGAGTATTCCATTCAGGTCTCTGATTCTTCAAAAACTTATAATTGATTTCAGATCCAGACTTTTGTAAACCATTTCTCCTCAAATCAATTAGAATAATATTGAAAAGGTTGTAGGATTAAGTTATAGATTCATTCTCTCTGGACCTAAACCTTTCATAAGCACTTATACTTTGATTCAGTCTGGTTTGAATTGAGTTTCCACTGCCGAGCATTTGTTTTTCAAGCTCACCACAATTCTTTAGCAGAGCTACGACTATCAACTCTATTAAATAGCTCATTCAGAATGGCCATCATCATATAAGTTAATGCCTTCTTATCAACCTGAATCCTTTCTTTCTCATCATCAGTGTAATAGTGAAATTATTTGTCCTCTCTTCTTGCAGCCACAAAATAACCATCAATAGTAGTATGTTCTGCAATATCCACATAACTAATATAGGGACCATTTCTGATTGATTGCATCAATCTTACATCTTTGTTATCTAAGAAATGTACCATTTGAACTTTCCTTTGTTGATATTCCCCAACTGCCAGCATTGGGGGCTAGGAATCAGATCCATTGCTCAACATATCCTTAGACATTTAAAAAAAAGAATTGAACTGATCGTTCGGAAAATCATCCTGACCTGGTTTGAAATAACATTTAAAACCCTTGAAACTTGAACAAATTCTCAGAATACTTGTATATCTTCCAGCAAGTAGTCTTTATCGCCCACTAAAGAAATTATATCGCTCAACACTTAATTCGCTCAAGATTTGGGTGATAAGGGATCTTATCAGGCAACACAGCAGGCGATGAGCAAGGTTATCGGCCAAGCTTTGGGCGATGAGAATGATTATCTCTCAATAAAATGGGCAATGAAGCACAAACCACTCTCTACTCAAGTGTTGGGCAGATTAGAAGTTTATCGAGCAAAACTTTGTCTGATGAAAGCCCTTATCGCCTATGCCTTGGGCGATAAACACTTAGACATAAAATTTCACAAGATATGAGTGATAAAACAGATAGAGTCCAACACAATAACAAATTTAAGAACCAAATAATCTTAAACGATGAGAACAAGATATCAATCAGCACTTGGACGAATTCCAAGTATACCTTCCAACTCTTTGAGCAATAAGATAAGAAATCTTCCAAGACTTGAGCGATAGATTCAAATATGCCGGCATGTGTATTGATGAAAGTCAAAGTACAAAGTGTTATTGAGCTCTCAAAGCTTGTAAACTTACAGTATAAAGCAATGTTAAAACATATTAAGCACAAGGACTTGAATACAATATTTTTGACTCAACATATTATCCATGACAAGAACAACATCGTCAGAGCTCGAACATCAAGTTTGATAAAAAGAAAACCCTGGCAAACCCAAAAATTTCTAAATACGGGTCCAAAGTAACGATGAAAGAAGTGATTGAAGCTCTAAAAGAAATGAAGACAACCGTGAGGTGGTCCGAGAAGAACGATAAGTCAGGCATGCAAAAAGATAAAACCAAGTGGTGCAATTTCCATGACAACCAAGGAGATACGACAAATGGTTGTATCGTTGTTCAGAGAGAAATACCATGGCTTATTCGTAAAGGGAATCTACAATAGTTTCTTACGGAAGAAGTCACCACAACAAATCATACACAACCCCCATCACCCAATAGTACTATGGTAGTTAATTGTATAACTGGTGGTTTAGATATATGTAGACTAACATACTTTGCTCCTAAAAGACATGCTAATAAATTACCAAACAAGACACATAATTCCAGGGTAAACAGGTCTAAGGACTTCGAAGATCTGTACATATTACTTTCAATGACGAAGATATCAACTACGCATACGAGCAACACCACGATGGTATATTGATTCAATTAACAATTGGAAATTGTTCGACGAGAAGAGTTCTAGCTGACAAAGGAAGTTCTGCCAACGTTATCTTCCTCCAAATTATTCATAGCAAGGACATCGCCAATAACGAAATTATAAGACGATTGACAGTGGTTATCGGCTTTAACAGTGTTGTTAATACAATTGAGGACATTTCTAGGTCATATGGTCACTTGAAGAGGAATAGAAGCAAACGCTGAGAAAATTAAGGCAATCGTTAACACACAATCGCCAAAGAATCGAAAAGAGATACAATGTCTCACAGGTGGAGTTGCGGTATTGAATAGGTTCATCTTTCATTCTTCTAATAAATTCATATCTTTCACAATGTCCTACAAAAAATAAAGGGTTTAAGTGGACAGGCGAACATGAAAAATCTCTTTAGAGCTTGAAAGTTTTATGTCATCTCCTCTCCTACTATCCAAAACCTTAGATGGGGAAGTTCTACAACTTCATTTACCTGCCAGTCCAATTCAGTCAGTGCTATATTGACACGATAAGATAACAAGCAAGAGCTACCGATTTACTACGTTAGTAAATCAATGTTAGACATCAAAAAGAGTTATTCATCGATGGAAAAGTTACTCTTGTCGTTGATAACTACGACAAAGAAACTGACATTATTTTGAGAGTCATACTATTACTCTCGTTACTAATTATCCGTTGAATTTTGTCTTGAAGAAAATTTGAGCTAACAAGTGTTTATGCCAAAAATTACACAAGTATAATCCAGGATTTGGATCACGAGCCTACTCAACTAAAGAATGATCGCTTAAAGTAAACAAGATAAACATTGTGAAAAATATAAATGAGAAAAGAGATTTGGTGACACGGAAAACCCCATCGAGGATAAAAAACCATGGACAGTAGAAGAGGTTTTTTTTTTTTTGGTAAGGGTGTCCGGGCCAAAGCCCGACTAATCCCCGGCAATTTTGGAGGCTAAGCATGACCCCACTTAAATGTCGCCAACACTCCCCTCCCAGGGCTCGAGCTCGGGTTCATGACTATGCCATGCCCAAGCCTTTACCACTAGGCTGGAAGGTCTTTGACGACAGTAGAAGAGGTTGTCGGTGTAATATGGACGTTAAAGAGGGACGTCATCCTTAATAACAAATATTACAAGGATTAGTCGTAGGAAATCACAACTTGTCGTGTGAAATATAAGAAAATAAAATAAAGTTTTCTGAAGCGTCTTGCAGCTTGTTTGTCGTGTAATAGAGTGTATGCTTGAGAGCGTTCATTGACCATATTGTAATCGGTTGTATTCCGTTATCCCTTTGCTCGAATATTCTGGCCTTCTTATAGTCCCTTAAGTAACAGATGATAATCGTTGTGAATAAATGGATTTAATGAATTAACGATTGTATCATAATGATGAGCGTTACTCTTGTCGTTAGTTACCGTCAGTGTATTAATGATATGGATAGTCATTGACTACGTATCATGACTTCCAATAGATAACAAAGACAACGGTTGTCAAAGAAAAATATTTACGTTACTAATAATCCAAGACAAGATCATGGTTAGTCAAAGGGAATATTTTATTGTTGATTTCAACTATCGTTGATCGTTTTATCAATGATATCTTAGTCATCCAAATTTGCAGAAAATCCTATCCTTCATAAAATCTGAAACATCTTTCGCACTGTCAGTCCTTGTCGCTTTCGCCTCTACCCATTTAGAGACGTAATCGACGACAAGTAATATGTAATAAAACCCAAAAGAACATGGGAAAGGGCCCATGAGATCAATTCCCCAAACGTCAAAAATCCCACAAGCATGAATGGGGGTCAAAGGCATTTGATCCCTATGGCTCAGATTTCCGGTGTGTTGGCAACGAGGACAATATTTACAAAACATATATGTATCTCGATAAATATATGGCCAAAGAAGGCCACTCTCGAGAACCTTACAATTTATCCTTGTTGGGCCAAAATGGCCACCACATGCATGAGAATGACATAATTCTAAAATAGAAGTTACCTCATCATTACCTACACATCGTCGGATGATTGTATCAGACCCTTTCTTCCACATGTAAGGATCTTCCCACATGTAATATTTGGAGTCACTCTTTATCTTGTCTCTCTTCGAGCTCGGTAGCTCTTTAGGTGTGGTCCCGGTGACTAAGTAGTTGACTATGTCACCATACTAAGGAACTGAGGTCTTCACCTTAAAAAGATGCTCATATGGGAACTTTTCATCTAATGGTAATGGCTCTTCAATGGAGACAATCCAGCTCAAGTGATCTGCTACTAAATTTTGTGCTCCACTTTTGTCTCTAATCTCCAAGTTGAATTCTTGGAGCAACAAAATCCATGAAATGAGCCTTGGTTTGGCATCCTTTTTTGTTATCAAATACCGCAACACAGTATGATCTGTGAAACCAATAACTTTAGTACCCAAGAGATATTGATGATTTTTTTTCCAAAGCAAAGATAACCGCAAGTAATTCCTTCTCCATGGTTGAGTAGTTTGCTTGTGTGCTATCTAGGGTTCTCGAGGAATAATAAATAACATGTGGGTCCCTTCCAACCYTTTGCCCGAGTACCGCTCCAATAGCGTAATTGCTTGCATCATACATAATCTCAAAGGGATGGTCCCAATTAGGTGGTTGCATGATCGGGGCGGATGTGAGCATCTCTTTAAGCCTATAAAAAGCTTCCTTGAACTTCTCATCAAACTTGAACTCCACATCTTTTGAAGTAGATTACACACTGGTCGGGTAATGTATGAGAAATCCCTAATGAAGTGCCTATAGAAACCTGTATGACCCAAAAATGACCGGACTTCCCTCACCGAAGTGGGGTAGGGTAAGCTTTTGATCACATCTATTTTAGCTTTATATACTTCAACCCCTTTACTTGAAATAATATGTCCTAAGATCAGCCCTTGGTTCACCATAAAAGTGACATTTTTCATAATTTAAAACCAAGTTGGTCTTTATGCACCTTTGAAGAATTTTAGTGAGATTTTCTAAACACACATCAAAAGAGTTTCCATAGACGGTAAAATCGTCCATAAAAATTTCAGTAATATTTTCCACAAATTCAGAAAAAATACTTATCATACACCGCTGAAAAGTAGTTGCTGCATTGCATAAGCCAAAGGGCATTCAACGATAAGCAAAAGTGCCGAAAGGACATGTAAACGTGGTTTTATCTTGGTCTTTTGATGCAACTGGAATTTGATGAAAACCAGAAAAACCATCCAAACAACAATAATGAGACTTACCTGCCAGTCTCTCGAGCATCTGATCGATAAAAGGTAGAGGGAAGTGATCCTTTCGTGTTGAAGCGTTCAACCGTCGGTAACCGATGCATACTCTCCAACCACTTTGTACTCTCTTTGGAAACATCACTCCCTCGGCATTCTCCGTTACTGTCACTCCGGATTTCTTTGGAACAACTTGCACCGGGCTTACCCATTTGCTATCGGAAATAGCAAAAATCATATATGCATCTAGTAACTTTTGAATCTCTTTCTTTACAACCTCCATCATGGGTGGATTCAACTGCCATTGAGCCTCACAAAACGTCTTGAAATCATCCTCCATTAATATCTTATGAATGCAAGTTGATGGACTCAAACCTTTTATGTCGGCTATCATCCACCCAGTGGCTTCCTTGTATCGTTTGAGCACAAATATAAGCTTCTTCTCCTCGAATGTATCTAAGCTACTTGAAATGATCATCGGTAGCTTTTCTCCTTCTCCTAGATAGGCATACTTGAGATGATAGGGAAATTTCTTTAACTCTACTTTCGGTGCCTGAAAAATAGAAGGAAGTAGCTTTTTGTTAGATGGTAGTAAAGAGAGTTATACAATATCATATCTTGATGTCTTCTTTTGATCCATAGAGGCTACTAGCTAATGAAACTCGGGTTCGAGCTCAATCATCTTCATGAGTTTAGTCACTCTTGCTTCGTCTAAAGACCTACTCAAGGTAGTGTCTAAAGCATCAAAATGTGTCAATTCAAACAACTCCTGAGAAATAGGTTCAATAATTTTTGTGGCTAAAAGAGAGGATACATCACTTGGAAAACGCATGGCTTCATAGATACTAAAATGAATGGTACTACCATCAAATTCCATAGAAAGTGTGCCATTGTGAACATCTATCTTTGTTTTTGAAGTTTTCAGAAAGGGCCTCCTTAACAAAATGGATGTGGATTTTGATGAGAATCTTCCTCCATATCAATGACATAGAAATCAGAGGGGAAAACAAACTCATTCACTTGAACCAATAAGTCCTCTAATACCCATGTCGGGTGTACCACAGATCTATCGACCAAATGAATAACCACCCCAGTTTCTTGTAAGGGGCCTATATTTAAAATATTAAAGATAGAGTATGGCGTCACATTGATAGATGCACCCAAATCAAGCATAGCCCTATTGATCGTAACATTCCCCAATTTGCAAGGAATGGTGAAAACACCAGGATCTTTGCACTTTAGGGGTAGCTTCATTTGAAACATGGACGACACATTTTCACTCATATTGATCGTCTTGTTACCCTTAAGTTTTCTTTTGTTGGTACACAGTTCTTTCAAAAACTTGGCATAACGAGGGACTTGTTTAATTGCATTTAAAAGAGGGATATTCACTTCAACCTTCCTAAAAGTTTCTAAAATTTCTTTTTCTTCTCTAGCTTTGCTAGATATTTGAAAACATGTAGGAAAGGGAGGTGGAATTACCTTTGCTTTATCACTTACATAAATGGTGGATTCCGGTTGCTCCTCGCTTTCAACCGGTTTTGGACTTACCTCATTTTCTTTCTCCACTACTCTACTCTTCACCAACTTTGGTTCTTCAAGCTCTTTTCCACTCCCCAAGATGATTGCACTTATGTTTTGTTTCGGGTTCGTTTCTATTTGGGAAGGAAACTTTCCTTGAGATTCTATCCGACTCACAGAAGTAGCAAGTTGTGTCATTTGAACTCCTAGATTATGAATACTTGCTTCCATTTTCTGTTGGAATTGAAGAGTGTTAGTAGCTAAACTTTTGACAATGTCTTCAAGAGACATACCTGAGCTACCAGAAGTAGCTTGATTCGGATTGAAGCATGCTCTTTGCTAAATTGTTGTTGTGGCAGCCTTTGCTGGAAATTTTGAAATTGCGGTCTTTGGTTGCCAAAATTGTTGTTGAAATACCGTTGTTGTTGTGGCTGACCTTGAAAGCCTCCTATGGCATTCACATTTTCGACCGTCACCAACTCATCTTCTTGAAGTTGTGGGCATGCATCGGTTGGATGGCCTGTTGCCAAACATATTCCATAAGCTTTCACCTGTTCTTTACCTACTACAAGCTGTTTTACCAGGTTAATAAGATCATACAAACAACTCTCGATGCTCGCAACATTTACCTCATTGGCCTTCGTTGGCTCTCTCCTCATGTCACTCCTTACACTGAAATGTTGGGAATTTTCGGCCATAGTAGTGATTAGAGCTCTAACCTCGATTGGAGTTTTGTTAAACATGGCACTGCCACTTGCGGCATCAACCATCTTTCTATCTATCGGAAGGAGAACCTTATAGAAGTATTGCAAAAGCAATTGTTTCGAGATTCCATGTTGAGGACAACTCACACAAAGATGTTTGAATCTCTCCCAATATTCATGGAGAGTTTCAACATCTCGTTTCTTAATACTACAAATCTCTCTACGAAGGTTAGCAGCTCGAGAGGCGGGAAAAAATTTGTCTAAAAATAGCCTCGCCATTTGGTTCCACGTTGTTACCGAATCAGTGGGTAACAAGTATAACCAATTTGTAGCACGGTCCTTTAAAGAAAAAGGAAAAGCCTTTAACTACATAAGGTCCTCTGTAACCTCAGTCGGTTTCATGATAAGACAAACTATGTGGAATTGCTTCAAATGTTTATTAGGGTCCTCATTCTCCAACCCGTGATATGTGGGTAAGATATGAACCAAGCCAGTCTTGAAAACAAACTTCTGATTATCTGTTAGATACTTGATACAATCCGGAGTTTGAGCAACATCTTGGGTGGCTAATTGACGTAGAGTCTATTTCTCTTCATTGCCTGATACAAATCAGAGTTTGAGCAACATCTTGGGTTCCCCTCTCTTTCCCTTTATCTTTTCTAGGAGAAGTCGTCACAAATTTATATACCCCCTTAGCAGGAGATGGGGGTGTCGTACCTAGGAGAGGAATCTTTGTCTTTTCTAGATTGACGACTTTGGATTGGTCGTCGATAACCAAAGACAGTGCCCTCTGCATATTGGTTTTATTCTTCTTTATCCCATCCTAGATGCTGGGATTTCCTTTTCAAATATTTGTCCTTTTGGGCAAGAGCAGCATCCATCTCTTTCTTTGAGAGGGGAGTTGATTTTTCCCAGGTCTTTCCTCACCTATCAAAAACATATTAGAAAAGGAAAGATAGCACATGCCATCTCTACCTCTCCTTCCTCTTACTCTCTCGACTTGTCCTCCTCAACAAGTTCGGTGGAGCCTATGAACTCAACATCATCGTCTTACTCGAATATTAGCGACTGACTCTTGGTCGCTTGTGTGAAATCCTTGTTGGGCAGCTGATGGAACTTCTCAAGTTTTTACTTAGCGTCCAATAAGGGAGACACCATAAAAAAGTCCACCGATATAAAAAAAAATTAAATATAAAATTGTTAGTCGTCAATGATCAAGGAAAATAATTAAGATGACATAGATAAATGCTCACTTACGATCTGTGCTCCAACCGAACGTTAGCCAATTGGTCTTCATCTCTTAATGACGACACCCAAGAGATGTTCGGTCTTCTTACTTGGGATCGAAAACCCCACCTCACTACGGTATATCCATTTATCAATCCATGAACCTTTCTTGTGGGGGAAGGACTGCTCACTAGCCTTCGAATTTTGGCGACTTACCATTCAGTGACTTTGGCACTAGACGTTCCCCAAACGTATAATCTATCATATGAATTCCCCTATGTTCGAGAACATTATTTCTTAGAGTCATTGAAAGAAAAAAGTTGGATAGAGAGGCCTATAAAGGTCAACCCTTATCCCATTTCCTGCCGGAAATGTGGGTTGTTTTCTCCATACCTTAACATAACATAGCATTGTTGTAGAGGTTGTATTGGTGTTTACTCTCAGACCTAACGGTATAAGTTGACATAAGTTCAGCTTGTCACTAACGCTGACAATCCTTCAAAATAGAGCATCATTTGCCCTGGAGAAAGATCAAAAGCGTTAAAGAATTCCCTTGATAAAGAAAAGAAATGCCAAGTGAAACCAATCTTGAAAGAGGTATTCATATAGGATGAACCACCCCAGAACATACTCTTCCTGTCGAAGATCTCTAAGACAAAACAGGTCGATGTCATGGGTTAGTCTAGATAAAAGCCTAACGGCCTCTAAATCTCCTAGTTCTTCAATGATGCTAGATGGTTCGGCCATCTCTCTACACTCTGTGATAGAAACAAACGCATGAGAAAGGACTCTAAATTCCCAATGTGTCTTTGGTTTATTAGATGTGTGTTTAAAATGGGGCATACCAGAAACGCAAAAATCGTGCCTTATATACTATCAAAAAGCTCCGAAAGGAATTGATCTTGTGTAGAATGTGAATATGGCAAAGATTCTTTGTTCTGAATTGCAAAAATTCGAAGGTGTAAAAAGACACTAAAGAAAAGGGATCAATATTTATATTGATTCTCGGATAAATGTTATGATAACGCATGTCAGATCATCGTTTCAAGAGGTGATAGTTGTCCTAACGGTTCACGTCCTTCACCCGATAAGCGATGTATGTCCCATATTACGCATGAGGTCACAAAAATTAATTCTGTGTTTTATGTATTTGTATCAATTTCATCTTAAGAGAATCAGTTTCCAAGACCACGTGTCATCTTATCTGTTGAAATCAACTTTTGGAGCGAAACTTGAAATTCAAATGAGTTCTAAAATTCAAATCTTAATGAAGAATTATTTAGGTAAAAACATCCATAACAACAACCGACTAAGATAATTATTTATGACTATGATATTACCATCGACAATGATATCCTCGACATATGATAGTAGATAACAATGATCGTCCCTCATATTGACTAACCACGACTATCGTCAATACTCGAGTATAACCGACGACCAAGATCCAATTACATCATCAAAACAAGACCGTTACAATCATTATGATATTTAAACAACATTTACAAATTCTCGAATATATATATATATATATATATCCTATTCAAGGGAGAACTGAGTTGTTTGTAGTAACTGTGAGAACCAATCTCAACAATCATTTTAATATATTAATTATACAATTAAAATCAAATTAAAAGGGTATGTTAGTCAATTCCTAATTTAAAATTAAATTTCAATTTTTAAAATGCAACCGTTTCAAATAAAATAATTAATATTGATTTACATTCCAAAAATAATATATTAATAAGATTTAGTGAAATAATTTCAAAAAAAAAATAATCCGTTTGTGTAAACATGTTCATGATTCTCATGAATCACATGAAATCACACATATTTGTTGAATTTTCATCTCCTTCTCTTGCTCCACTTTTAACACTATCTCGCTTCCTTTTTGAATTTCTTTTGATTGAAAAATCAATAAAATTGAACATTAGATTCATTGGCAAAGGGTTGGTCATATGGAACATTAGTTTCAAATTGGGCCATTTAAGATTCAAGGGTATTGTTGAAAAACACAACAAAACAGAACTTTGACTAGACAAGATTATGATTAATCCTAAATGTAATCACAATGTATCACAGTAAAAGACATAAGGAAAGCAGTAAGCAAACAAACCAAACTGTTGGAAATTTTAGGAGACTGTTGACTCTTGCTTCATTGCACAATCATGCTTGACTATTTTT
>NC_037544.1:31628971-31630606 GCF_001531365.2 Cynara cardunculus var. scolymus | reverse complement strand
GCACAATCATGCTTGACTATTTTTTTAACAACATAGTTTACAAGCATAAAAAGCTAAATAATGCTCATTGCACAATCATACTTGACTATATTTTTAAGATTGTATAACAGGCTAAATCATGCTCATTGCACAATCTTAAATGTAATCACATTGTATCACAATAGAACTGTTAAGTATGATGGGAATTGCCTAATCAGTGATGTGAAGCACCAGCATCCGGCGAATTATTGTGTAGAAGAAGCTCGAGGGGTCGAAATAGACACAAAAGATTTCAAAGATTAAGGAAAAAGAAGGAATTCAGGAATAATTGTAGGAACTATTGTAGGGAGTGTTGTAGTTCTGGTGCTTTTGGTATCTGGGTTTGTGGTTCATTGTAGAAAGCTTAATAGTGGAGCAGAAATTGCTGCATAAAACAGTGCAGGATTACTCTGTTACAGGCTACCCATCTGGCCTCTTAACTAATGCAAGTAAGTTCCTTCAGAAAACATGATTCTGGATACACACTGAGCATATATCTAGAAATAACCATTTGGTAACATTTTTTAGGCTCTCTAGAATTATTTGTGTTGTTATCAAAGTCTTTTATGTGATCTAACCATTAATAGTCTTTTACTTGAAAGTGAGGCTAAAAGAACATCAAATCCTATATTTATCACAATGTATCACATTAGTTTATGCTTATTAGTTATCTGAACAAAGATTCAAGGGTACTGTTGAAAAACACAACAACACAGAACTTTGACCAGACAAGATTATGATCAATCCTAAATGTAATCACAATGTATCACAATATGATTATCAAAAATGTCGTAAATTCTTATCCAAACAAACAAAATACCCTAGTTTCCACCTTGTTTAAAACAAAACCAACAATATAACATAAAATTGATGTTACCAACATCAACAGTTTTAGGGCATGTAATAACAGGTTACCTGTTTCTTCAACTTCGCCTTCTGTGGTAGCAGGGATACTTGTTTCTTCAACTTCGTCTTCTGTGTTATCATCGTCTAAGTCGATTGGGTCGCTTTCATTGTTGGAGAATCCAAACATCGATTTAGCCTTGATCCTATCGCTTCTTCTTCATGTACCATTCCACATTACAGAAACAATGTTAAGGGATTCCTTCATGTTGAAATGTAGAACATCAAGCGATTTTACCTAATCTTTCGTTAGCATCCACCGATTATGTATAGTTTTCAAGTTTCGATCACCTCTAGGGTTTAGGGGAATCGTTCTCTAAATCAATAAGAATCTTCAATATATTTTGGATTCGATTTGAAATTTTTATATAAAAAATATTACCGACTTCTCAGCGCGCGCTCAATCGGGCTCAATAACTTAAAAAAAATTGACCATTTTGCCCTTTTTTTATTATCTCATTAAATGTCATTAATCTAATTTTGGAATCACATTAATTAACATTCTTTTCAATATTAACCATTGATTATTAAGATGTATGGTTGAGATTGGTTCTCACAGTTACCACAAACAACTCAGTTCTCATTTGATTAAGCCCTTATATATATATATATATATATATATATAGAGGGATGTTATTCTACACCCTTTGCCATTCCTACACCCTATACAACCCTCATCTCAACCATTCAATTTTTAATCAATTAATTGTTTCA
>NC_037544.1:31601783-31628756 GCF_001531365.2 Cynara cardunculus var. scolymus | reverse complement strand
ATATATAGCCATAAGTTAATATGAGAAGTTGTAAACATTTGAGAAGTAAAGAAATGATTATAATGCTTCATACGGTCAAGATCGGATTTGACTGGTCAAGAATTGCGGCTTTGACTGATCAAAATTTGCGGCTATGCGAAAAATAAAGGGAGTAGTTTCGTAACTTTTATAAATAATCATTATACGAGTTCATATATGGATCCATGTGATTAGGAATGAGTGTTATGTGATTTAGGGGCCGTTTACCAAACGCTTACTCGGGAAAGTGAACACCAAGTCATATTACGTTATCGGATGAACATGGTAAGGACCAAGAATCTTACCCGGTAAGAGCGAGACAAGGACCAAAAGTCTTACCCAGTAAGTGAGAGGGACGACTCTTACCACTGCAGCACTTACCAGGTAAATTGTTACATACGATACCGTTTTCCTGGACTAAATCTTACGAGGTAAGTAAATGATAGTGTTAAATTTTACTGATAAACACTTATCAGATAAGTATTTGATAAACAACTCCAACATCCACGGAAAGGAAAAGGGGTAGGCTTAAATTATTTAAATTTAAAAAGCCAATGCAAATGTTTCAAAAAGTGCATCCATGAAACTTGGCTTCCGAACGTAATTGCTTGTGTTTGAGATTTGGGATGTTTGATATCATTTGTAAGATTTCACACTGGAAATCAGCTACTAATCATGTTATGTTATGATGGCTTGAAATAAAAGAAATGTGATTCTCCGGTCAAACTTGATTTATGCATGAAAGTTGACTTAGCAAAAGGCTGGCATGCAATTAGCCTTGATACATGCTCCCCTATATTTTGGCTAAGCTATTGGGGTTGGTCAAACATGAGTCAATGTTTATGGATAGGAAGTCATGCATGGAATTTATTTAATTGCAAATATTTGAGTATCAGATTCTCTCTTTTCATCTATCAAAACTACAAAAAGCCGTGCATGTAATTAAAGCTTATCTTTTTGTAAAGGAATTTGTTCTTCCTTTTCCTTTTTCATTTCCTTCAAGTTTGATTGTCTTTTCCATGAATCTTCGTGTGTGTGATATATATATATATATATATATATATATATATCTGTTAACTTAAATTTTTCTTGCTTCGGCATAACATTTTAAATAAAAAAAAATACAAATCTAAACAATTTTTAATATTAAAAAGTACAAAAAAATATCATTTATTTATTGTCTTAAATCTCAAAATATCTATATAGTAGAACGTTCAAATAAAAACCACTTAATTTGTATAAACCATGAAAACCACATTCAACCAATTATAATTTTTCATTTTTTTGTAATTATGAGAGGTTGATTAACCATTTTTATTGTAGAGGGTATTAATTATGGATATTATCATCTTCATTATTTTAAAATGGATCTCCATCCTTGGATGTGCATTAAAATGAAATGCACCGAGATGCATCAGATCAATCAGCGTATCAAGCACGACCGTGAGTTTGAGATTAAAGGTGATCAAGGGTCCAGATCTCTTTCATACATTTTTCACCTTAACTCTTATTGTTACACGATCATTCACATACACACAGATATATGTATGTATGTATATATATACATAGAGAGAGAGAGAGAGATGTTCATTTGAGAAATGATAAGTATATTTGAGAAGTGATCCTAGCCCTTCATCTGGTCAACATTTGCGGCTTTGAATGTGATGCACCGGATATTTCATCGTATGGTATGCAAAAGATAGAGGGTAGTTCGTAAATTTTAAAATAGGAGGCAAAACAATTGCATATGTAAACCTGTGTGATTTACATTTAAACTATATGTTCATATGTGAACCCGTGCAATTCACATACGAACCTGTATGATTCACATATGAACTAATTAACTGATTCTCATATGAATTCTTGTGATTCATATAAGAACTACACGTTACATATGCATTTATTTGCCGCCTATTTGTAACAGTTACGAAACTATCTCTCTATTTTTCGCTTGACCAATCAAAGCTGCAAATATTGACCAGTTAAAGACGCAATTCTTAACCACTCTTGACCGTATGAAAGACTAGGATCACTTCTTTACTTTTTAAATACTTACCACTTCTCAAATGAACCTATCCCTATACATACATACATATATATACACATATGAATACACACATACACACATATATATATATATATACACATATATATATAGGCGAAGTTCATGTGAGAAGAGAGCTAAGATGAGAAACACAAGAAGGGATCTCTGCCCTTGATTACCCTTAATCTCAAACCCACTCATGAATCGTGATTGATACGGGGATTGATCGGATGCATCTCGGTGCATCTCGTCCTAATGTGCATATAAGGATGGAGATCAGTTTTTACGCTTCTCAACTAACTTTTTTCTAACCGGAACCCAATCCTATATATATATATATATATATATATATATATATATATATATATTTCCCATTGCTTTTCGTGTCTTGGAAGGATCGATGGCATTTGGTTGTGTTGGAATAAGTATATAAAAAACAAAAAATTTGAGGGGATTTTAGTATGTACGTAGATGCATGGCCTTGGATTTTGCAATTGCTTTTAAGTGCATGTGTGAAAAGAAGCAAATGATAATAAGATGATGATTTGTTAACGATGCATGGGTTTTCTTTCCCGTGCATATTAAAGATACGACGACTCTGGTACTTGTGCCATGCAGACCAGTAACTTTGCTTTTACTTTTTTAATAAAGATTGTTATCATCATGACCCATGGAATCAACTTGGACTTAGTTGTTGGACTCATGTTAACTATCTAAACCATGTTAACTATCTTTTTTTTCTCTTAAAATATAGTCATCATTTTATTTTATTTTCAAAAAGTTTGGAATGCATTACAATAAATTTTGGTTTATAGGACGTAATCAATTGCTAAGCGTCTTAATAGACAATTTTATAAAACTTAATTTATAGGATTAAAAAAATAAAACGTCTTACTTAAAGGGGTTGTAATAAGTTTAAATCTCGACTTCTTGTTTCTATGGTTGTAGCACTTTCTGGATTTTCTTCAGTGTTCAAAATTTTGCTTCCCTTCCATGGCCTGTAGAAGTTCTCCCAGAACGATTAGGATTATCTGTCATTCTTACTTAATACTTGCAATACCTTAACTTCTGTCATTGTCACAATAAACATGTATACAATTAATCACATACCGAAGTATGACAATACGCTTACGTTTAAATCAGGCACCTGATGCTCAAGATTACATTAATATCATGTAATCTAAATCTACCATACTTGTTGTCACATTAGGTCCAATTATAACACATTCCCAGGATCGAAATTCCAGTGAAACCTATTATCACATACTTCAAGCCTCTAGTTTAAGTTTAAGTATCAGAAAAATACCCCGATATCTTAAACTAAGGCTCTGATACCAAATGAAACAACCCACCATGTACTAATCTGTTCGTCCCAGCCGGATCTACAAGAGTTTAGAGGTCATCAGTTTATAGAAGGGGGGGATGAATACAAACGCAGTAACTTTACTTTTAAAAATATATTGATAAAGAAAGATCAATACAGATTGTTTGCGGAATAGACAAGGTAAAGAAAAACCTATCGAAAACAATCTAGAAATACACATAGATACACATAGCAAATATAAGAGATTTGTCGAAAGAGATAAGACTAGAAGTATGTTCTTCTTAGGTATGCTTCTTATAATTAGAGAGAGAAATTATGATCTGCTTGTATCGCATATTGCATGAGTGGAGAGAGCACTCAGCTATTTATACCCATTGCATTAATGCAATTCAGAAGAGGCAGAACACGTGTTAAACTTTTAGAGGAAAGTTTGTCATTTGCTGTAGTGAATAGTACTTTTGTCTATTTATGAGCAGACATCCTTTCATAGAGTTGGTGGGCACTAGAGTCGACTAATCGTCTCTGTGTTGTACTATACTCTAGAAAGGGTATGGGTTAGTCTTTTGTGTGTGGAAGGATAAGACAAAAACAATCATGCATGACAAGCTTCATTTGATCGTTGAATGTCGGAATAACACTGATGGTCGCTACAGCATTCACTGAGGCTTGTGGAGTCTTCACACATATGTTGACTAGGTTGTAATCACTGAATACCGCTTCAAATCACGAACCCACTAGTTACTAATCTTCATTTTCAGTCTTAGACATTTGCTGAAGGTTCTTGGGTGTGAGTTTTGTCTTCTTGAGGCATAACTGTCGATGTAGGATTACAATACATGTTTCAATGATCACTTAACAAACTCAGTGACGATCGCTGGAACTGAATAGACAGAAACATAATACTTCGTTACGTAAAAGGGATTATCATCAAATCAATGAGAGAGAGGATCAACAATCTCCCCCTATTTGATAATGACAAAGCAACATAAAGAAAATTGATTTAAGGTAAAATAGTAAGGAAAAGTTACACGTAAAGTACATGTCCCTTTTAACTATTTTGGGATCTTTTTTAGTGATACAATTTTTCCTATATAAGTTTTCTTAAGTTACAAGTTTAATAAAAACAAGTACAAGAAGGAAAACTGAAACTGAAAGCATGTTTAATGACTAAAGATTGTTAGTGAATGTAAGATGTAAGTCCCTGTTATGATCAATCTTCAATAATCTTGTAAGAATCCATGGCAATCTATGTTTTTCATATAAGAACACTTGGAAGGAGATTGAGAGAATATGTCAAAGTGGTCAACTTTACTATACGTATCTGATTTTACAATAAAGCTCTCTTCAAAAGTACAAGCAACTTACCTTTTATATAGGGTCAAACATATAGACAAAGTCAAACTATCTAGAGAAAAGTCAAACACGGTGACTTTTATATAATTATAGACAAAATTAACTTTCAAGACGAATACAATTTTACAGTGAATTTCAGTCCTAACATTCTCCCCCTTTATATTTAGACTTGAAAGAATTTGCGCGCTTTGAGTCTCGTTTGAAATTTATTGCTTTAAGCACTCTATTGCTTATTCATAACAATCTCCAACTTGAAATCTTCAGACAATCGTTTGTTGAGACAGATCTTCTAGCATTCTCCCCCTCAAATGTAGAACAACGATGATCTTCTCTTTTGACAATGTAGAACAAAAATAGCAACAATCTTTAGAATTGATCTTTAACACACTTTTTCTTCAAAGGGAATCTTTATCAGTAAACTGCTGTAAAATTGATCTTCACATTCAACAACTCTCAGACATTGTAGCACAGGAAAAATCTTTTGTAATAGTCTCCAGTCGCACTCCTTTTGAGCCTTTTGCCATCATTGAAGTTACTCCCCCTTGATCTTTACAACAAATTCCCCTTATAATGTTCGGAATTGGACATTTCATTCATTATTACATAGTCCCCTTATCATGAAATGAGAATCATTACATCATATACAAGAATGAATGAAATCCTTCGTGAAAGCCGTTAATTCATGGAATTGTAAGTAGATCTTTTCAAATCCACTTATTTAATCTTTTCAGATTAAGGGAATGGGAAGGTAACAACCAATTTCAACGAATGAAATTGTTTTTAATCTTATGAAAGATTGGCCTGTGAGTATGACAGATATACTCAGTACAACAGATGTACTGTATATATGAGACTTTTTGAGGCTCATCTCACCAGGTCTTCCATTCAATCATCGATACCTTAATAATAGCATATCTATGAATGTTTCGGCAAATTAACATATAATTTGCAAAATCTGTGTAGTGTAGAAAGATAAAGCAACATATGCTTCTATTTTGGCTCCGAATGATAAACATTGTGGACTACACAATTTATCTGACTCAATTAATGATCAAAAAGACTTGAAGGGGGGACATATATCCTTCTGATTCAATATCAACTTTCTCCGAATGAGAAATTGATAGATGATGAGCTGTGTTCCCCAAGTGTTATTGAAACATTTATCTGTTGAGAGATAAATGAGTAGTTGGTGAAGTTGTGATAAGAATTGGCCTGGGCTTTGCCTTTTTCAATATTAGTCTCGAAAGAATTGAGAASTAATAGATTATGTGGTATGCCCGGAATTTAGAAGTTTGGAACAGGATCTTGTTTATTATTTTGATCCTGACACAACTCTAATCAATTCTTTTGTCTCACAGCAACTACCCCTCTCTTTTTCCACAAACCCTTTTGTATTTAATCTCACTCAGATATGGTTGTCCTCTTGGGTAGGTCTGTCAGTTCTGACATTCCATTGAGGTATTTCTGATAAGCACTCAATCCCTTCTAAAATTTAGCATTATGTACAGTTGATCACAAACAGTTGATCAAAAATATTATTGCAGATAAGCACAATGATCAGATAAAAATTTATCAAGAAATTAGGCTTTTAAGCATAATTAATAAAGGAATGATGCGACAACAATCAGATTATTCGGTATACGAGACAAATGAATGAAGATCTGTAAGAACGAGTTTACAGATTCTGATTAAAAAAATGAAGTGTAAATCAATTAAGGTAAAAAAAATCAGAAAATCAACCTTTGAATACAAACGAGCGTATTATCACCGAAAATGATTTTATATAAGAGATGTAATAATAAAAGTTTCAAGAATAGCTGAAACATGTATTAGAATTATGTTCGATGAGAAATTATGCAAGTAAATTCTCAAGAAATACATGTTCAGAAAATATACTCGTTTCCAAAAAAAATTCACTCTCCGAAAACATTTATTCAAAAACTTCTAGAGACCCCCCTAGAAAGTAGATTTAAGTAATTTTTCAGTTTAGCTAAAAAAATGGAAACATGTTTAGCACGGGTCTTATACTGGGTGTTTAGAAACCATAATGTTTGAGCACGGATCCTAAACTGGATGTTTAGAAGCCTTATATTTAGATAGTTTACAACTCCCCCTGAATTAGTGCATCACTGATATGATATTCTGATCAGCACAAAATTGACACACCTGTAAATTCAAATTAGACAGATTTTGGTACCCAAATAAACTTGGGTCCTATTTTGTTAGTATCGGGCTGGGGTATGTTGTAACTTCCAAAACATCTATTTCTATTATAGTTTTCTTTTTAGCACTTTGAACATGATGATCAGATACAAAATATGATCCATACCAGTTATTGTAATCATACATGTTCTTACCTTTCCAATCCTTCTGATATCTGTTGTCTGTACTCCATCTGTTGGATGTCTTCTTGTTTACAAAATCTGTTGATTTGCATGTAGAGCACATGATTCTTCTCTTGCGAAGATGAATCAAATCAGTAGTAGATCTTACAAAACAAGGAAAATGATTAGTAACCAAGGAGTACATGATGAAACAGATTCAGATTTATTAACCCAAATGCTTTTGACCTTAGAAGAATAATTGGGTGATCTAGTGACATACCCTTGATAATACTGATTAGAAGAACGAGAATAGATCTTAGAAACAGTTGATTTAGGGCTGCTTGAATAACTGTTAGATTTGGAACAGTCATAGAAACTGGTTTTACACTGAGAAGGAGAACCAATTGAGCTTTAAGCACAAGAAAAATCTTTGACTTTCTGTAAAAGCTGGTCTCTTTCAACAGTAACTAAATCAAACTTATTTTTAAGTTATGTTCTCATCTTTAACTCAGTTTCAAGGTCTGTCTTCAAATCAGACAATTTTCTTGTAGTATCCAGGAGTTTACCTTCTAACTCCTTCTTGAACATTTCAAACTTCTTCTTCTGATTTATAAACTCTCTTCTCTTTTCATTTGAGCTGTTTTTCTCATTCTCAGAATCGATGTCAAGCCATTTTTTCTTTTCAGCAAGCTCTTTAGCAATAGTTGTATGTTTCTTTATCGTATTTCTCTTCTCAATAGCAAATTGCTTCTTCTTTTCATCTAAAGCCTTCTACTTTAGAGCAATTCCGTCAGATAATTTATGTGTTTGGCTCTGACACTCTTATGTGATATCTTTCTTCTCTTTATCATTCTTGGCACGTTCCAAGATGATCAACTGCTCAAAATCTGATATTTACTTTAACAATATTTTTGCGTTCAGCTCGAGAGAGTTTATCTTATTCTCATAAGATAGGCGTTCAGCATCAAAAAATTTCTCTATTTCGGAAAATCTTTTCTTCTCCTTTTCAAATTCATTCCTTAACTCACACAAATCACTCTCAGATTTATGAAGTTTTCCAGTTAAGTTCTCAGTCTCTGGATTAACTTTCTCAGAAGAATTCCTCACATTTTGCAGATCTTGAAGTTTGCTAAATAATTTCTTATTAGCATCACTCCAAGTCTTCAATTCTTCTTCACATTCTTTCCTAACAATGTTCAAAGTTCTCTCAAATTCGCAAGTCTTATCTAATAAAACCTTTTTACAATTTTCTCTTAAGGTTTTATTTTCTCCTTGTAGATTCTTGATAAAATCTTTATTTGTGAAATTCTCATCAAACATATTAATGTATTTTTCTTTGTAGTCCTTTACTCTTCTTTCCAATTCAGAAATTATCTCTCTCAATTCTTTATTCTCTCTGTCCAATGAAACTGCCATTTTAAAAAATTCAGATTGATTAATCAGATCAAATGCTGTGAAATCAGATAAAAGAAATCAAAAACAGTTAAAGTTTCATAAAGACCATGTGTGCAGCGCATGTGAGATGAGTAAGCTGAAGAAAGCTTCACATAAGCTGAAGACAAAGTTCAATACCGAACGTCCTTTGCATCTACTCCATATGGATCTATGTGGTCCTATACGAGTCCAAAGCATAAATGGAAAGAAATATGTGTTGGTTATAGTAGACGACTACTCGAGATATACCTGGGTTCATTTTCTGAGGTCAAAGGATGAAGCAGCTGACACAATCATCTCTTTCTTGAAGACAGTTCAAAATAATCTGCAACTGCCAGTTCAGAAAATCAGAACTGACAACGGAACTGAATTCAAGAACAATACTTTCGGCTCATTTCTAGAATCCATCGGTATCACACATACATTCTCGACAGCCGGACACCGCAACATAATGGTGTAGTTGAGCGTAAAAACAGAACATTGGTGGAAGCGGCGCGTACACTCCTTACATGTTCAAAACTTCCATTATTCTTATGGACTGAAGCCGTGGCGACTGCTTGTTTTACCCAGAACCGATCTCTCGTTCATAAAAGGTTTGGTAAAACTCCATATGAAATAATAAACAAAAGAATACCTAATATCAAATTCTTTCGAGTATTTGGTTGCAGGTGTTTTATCTTAAATGACAAAGAGGACATAGGGAAGTTCGCTGCAAAGGCTGATAAAGCTGTCTTCGTAGGCTATTCAAAAACATCTGTTGCCATATAGGGTCTACAACAAAAGGACTAAAATCATCAATGAGAGCATGAACGTGTCATTTGATGAAGTTATTGATGTGGCTTCTGAACAACACGGTTCAAGACCCGGGCTGATAATTAATACTACGCGGAAAACAGATAAACCTGAATCTTCAAATACTGTTAATTCTGACTTAGATTCATTGTTTGAGAACTTTTACGAAGAATATTTTGAAAATAAATCTAATCAGTGCACTGATTTGTCCAGGAATACGCAAACTGAACAACAGTTATCTGGTCCATCTCCTGATGTTCCAGTAACTGAAACTGAAGAAGAAACAGAAGAAGTTGATGAAGAAATTGAGATGGAAACTCCTGACGGTCCAGTTCAGCGTGAAGAGGGTGTAAATTCTGATGTGCAAGAGGTATCGGTCATGCAAGATGAAAATACCTTACCTCAGTCAGATATTCAGTCTACTCCAGTTTCAAATATTGAACCTTCACCTGAACCTGTTCCGATTAACTCCCCAAATGCTTACACTGATCAAAACTCATATCAAAGTTCCTATGTTCCCCTACCTCATAGCAAGAAGTGGACCAGGAGTAATCCAATACATCAAGTTATTGGTGATCCATCAGTACCTATTCATACTCGGTCTGCTACAGCTAATGAGTGTTTATATTCCATGTTTCTGAGTAACATTGAACCAACTAAGGTATCTGAAGCCTTAGCAGATCCGGATTGGATACTCGCGATGCAAGAGGAGCTGAACCAGTTTGAAGCACTGAAAGTCTAGAGATTGGTACCTCGTCCCAACAATAAGACGATTATCGGTACAAAATGGGTATTCAAGAATAAAAAGGATGAAGACGGTGTTGTTGTCAGAAATAAGGCCCGTCTTGTCGCTAAAGGATACAATCAACAAGAAGGTGTTGACTACAACGAAACCTTTGCCCCGGTAGCACGGATCGAAGCAATAAGGATGTTTCCGGCGTACGCTGCACACAAGAGCTTCACAGTGTATCAGATGGACGTCAAGACAACATTATGGTATGGTCTTCTCAAGGAAGAAGTCTACGTTGCTCAACCGGAGGGTTTTGTAGATCAGTCAAAGCCGAATCACGTATATATCCTCGACAAAGCTCTATATGGTCTTAAACAAGCCCCGAGAGCCTGGTATGACATTTATCAGAATTTCTGGTAAAGTCAGGCTTCTCGAAAGGTAATATAGACACAACCCTTTTCATTAAAAAGAAAAAGTCGGATATTATTTTGATACAAATTTATGTAGACGACATAATATTTGGATCTACGAACCCAAAATACTGCAAAAACTTTTCTGCCTTAATGGTTTCGCGTTTTAAAATGAGCATGATAGGTGAGATGAACTTCTTTTTAGGTGTTCAAGTAAAACAATTATCTTCAGGAATTTTTATCTGTCAAACTAAATATTTTATGATATCCTAAAGAAATTTAAATTTGGAAAATTGTTTATCTATCAAAACACCTATGGCTCATGGAACGAAAATACATGCTGATCCATCTGGAAAAGCTATAGATCAGAAAACATATAGAGGCATGATTGGTTCTTTAATGTATTTGACGTCTTGTAGACCGGATATTATGTTTTCAACACATCTTTGTGCCAGATATCAGGCTAATCCAAAGGAGTCTCATTTAAGTGTCATTAAGCGCATTTTTTGTTACCTAAAAGAGACTGCTAATCTTGGTCTCTGGTATCCCAAGGGTACTAGTTTTGAACTAACAGCTTACTTTGATGCAGACTACGCAGTTTGTATGTTGGACAGGAAAAGTACTTCAGGACATCTACAATTTCTGGGAGACAAATTAGTCAGTTGCGCGTCAAAGAAACAAAATTGTGTGTCCATATCTACTGCTGAAGCAGAATACCTAGCTGCTGCTAGCTGCTGTTCTCAAGTATTGTGATGCAGACACAGCTCAGAGACTACGGGTTTTATTTTAATAAAATTCACATTTATTGTGATTCTAAAAGTGCAATTGCCATATCCTGTAATCCTGTTCAACACACAAAGACCAAACATATAGATATCCGGTATCATTTTATTAAAGATGATCATGTAGAAAAAGGAACCATTGAACTGTATTTTATAAATACAAATTTTCAGTTAGCTGACTTATTTACGAAAGTTTTAGATTAAAAACGCTTTAGCTTTCTCGTATCTAAGTTAGGTATGCTTAATTTGAAAATTTGAATTTTTATTAAAAACAATTCAATTTATTGAACTGTATTTAATTCAAATTCATTTGGTCAAAAAATATGTATTTTTTAATACAAATCAGTGTTTCACTTTTTTTCCGATTTTAAATTCTTTGATCGTGGAAATCTATATTTGAGGGGGAGTGTGGATTTTTTATCTGTGTTTTTTTTTATCTGATTCATATTTTGAGGGGGAGTGAATTTTTCTGTATGAACTAACTGGTTTAAATTTTTCTTACAGGTTATTAAACATTATCTAATTTTTGAAAGATTTAGAGTATAAAAAATATAAGTGTTTGGCCGATATAGACTAATCCGGACAACACTTTGTCCGATTTATTGCATATCCGGACAAAGCAGTGTCCGATTTAGGCTAATCCGGACAAAAGGCTATACGATAAACTCTTATTCGGATAAGATTAGATATGTTTATCAAGGAGTTGGGCGATGTTCTAAATCACTTGGTTTTGTTGAGCGGATGTCTAAATCACTTGATTTCTTTGTGTGTTTCAAGTGTTTAAATCGCTCGTTCCTTGAACGATTTAAGTCTTATATTGAGCGATTTATTGTTAAATCGATCATCCCTTGAGCGGTTTATTCTTAAATCGATCGACCCTTGAGCGGTGTTCATCTAAATCGCTTGTGCTTTGAGCGATTTATCGTCCGGATTATCACTTGGTTGATTTCATATACTCTAAATCGGACACCTCTTGTCCGATTTATCCTAATCTGGATGAGTTTTGAGTGGTTTAGAATTTGAACGCCTTTTGACTTTGACTATAAATACTCGATTGATTTTTACATTTCATTATTTACTTTTACCATATATCGCTTGTTACTGTTCACTCATCATCTCCGGTCATCTTTATCAACTGTTAAATCGCTCAAGTTCTTCAAAGCTTGTTCAATCTAATCTCTGTTTCTTCCCTATTCTTCAAGGTTAATTGTTGTTTCATTTGGACTTGTTGATTCTTACTCATGGACTATGGTATTTTTGGACTGTTACAATCTTGGACCTAATTCATATTAAATCTTAAAATGAACCGTAAATCTAATTTGTTAAACAATTGATTTTGGACTTTAATCGACTTAAAACTGTTGTTAATCATAAATCGGTTCTAATAAGGAATGAATATCATAATATGTGTTGAATATAGTGTTACCCGATTTAGTTTTGGTTTATGTTATATTTTCTTTTTTTGTCGATTTAGGGTTTTTAAAATTTTTAAGTTTTTGACCGGATTGTTCACTGGAGAAAGTGACCGGAGTTTACTCCGATCAACCTTAATCCGGTTGACATTGTCCGGTTTAGAGATTTTTTGAGTCTTAGAATTATTTTTTTGGTTTCTAGTTTTGACCGGATATTAAATTCGGTTGATTTTTTTTTTGTTTACTTAATTTTTTTTTGTTTACTTAATTTTTTTTAGAACAGTTTTTTTAGTGTTAAATTTTTTTTAGGATTTTTTTAGGTATATTTTGTTTTATAATTTTTTTAGTTTAAATTTTTTTTAAGTTTTAGTTTCATTTTTGTTTAGAATTTTATTTATTTATTTTATAGTGTTATTTTTTTTTAGATTTTAAAATTCTTTTTAAGTTTGTTCAATTTTTTTAATTTTTTTTACTTTGATTTTGAGAAATTAGCTTTGTTTCATTAATTCAGAATCTAACTTTTTGGTTATTTTACATGTATAAATGGCGGATCAACACATTCAGTCTGACGAGAAATCCCATATTCCTTCAGTTAGGTCTGATAATATCAATAACCCTCCCCAGCCATTAAACCAACTATCCCAAAAGAAATCCTCCTTCCTCAAAGCCAAGTTCTTGAAATAAAACCAAATAACCATTCATTCAACTTCGACATGCCCGCTGAATACCAAATTATACCAGAAATCCTTCGCGAACATCCAATTTCATATTCCATTTCTGCCCATTCACCAGTTTCAATGATTTACTTTCAACAGTTTTGGAATACATTAATACTTGCCAAAGACGGTGACACATACTACTTCGAAGGAAGCGTAGACGAATATGTTAGTCGTTTGATTCTAAAACGACTTCGAAGAATACTACGCCTTTCAGGACCGGGCTCAACAGGATTTGAACCGTTAGTCACAGATGACGAACTTTGCCGTGAAATCAAACGATTAGGATACTCGCAAGAGTTGACTCATCCATCGCAATTCAAACGGTGATTCCTACAGTCAATCTGGCATCTCCTGTTTTCAATCCTCAACAAATGCCTAACATCAAAGACTGTGGGAATTGATACTTGCAGCAGTTCGTTTCTGAAGTTCTTCCACGGGGTCGTATTTATGCGCAAGTACGATTATGCGCTGATAATATGGAATGAACTAGTTGAGCTCGTCAACGCTAAACGGTTTCCGTCCAAAGCAAGAAAGTTCATGCCAATTCAACGATTTCTGCAACTATTCATTAAAGTCATGATGAACTCAAACGATGACATTCCGGCCAGGGCAAACAGTGACATTGGGCCATCGTTCGTCATGACTCATATTCGACAACACACCGAAGTTGAATATTTGGACTCTATAATGGAAATTCCACCCGAGCTTTTTGCCTTCACTTATTATAGGGCTCAGTGTGTAGTAGCCTATAGGAGAGTGATAGATCCTATAGTTCAACCAGAACCGGTTGAACTTGCCCCGGGATCAACCCATGCCTCAGCTGAGAGAGAGGGTATAGATTTAGCCGAGAGAGTTCAGGAACAAGGATTACCTGAACAGGGTTGTGAACTGAGAGAAAATGAAAATGAGAGGGGTGATGAGGAGCGGGGATCCTCTGATTAGCATAGTACTTCAACAGATAGTACTTCCACGACTTCTTCAAATTCGAAAGATACGATATCCGATAACCAGGCAACTCAGGGTGATGATAATGATAATGATGATAATAATGATGCTGACAATCCTACTCAACCGATGCTTTCTCAGAATATTCAACTTGGAGCAGTGGTTGACAACATTGATGATATTTTTTCAGAATTTGAAGCTCCACAGACTTGTCCAAGTCTACAATCTCTATCATTCAATGTTGATGATTTTGGTGACAAATATGATGAATATGATCGTATGCTGGAAGATATTTCTGATATTCCAGTAGAAGAAGGTGATGAGGGAGCTCAAGTCGAAAATGTTGAGAGGTTGAGTGCAAGGGATGGAGAAAAAGATGGTGAGTGTGAGAGTGGAGCACAAAATGAAGAACAAACTCCTATCCCAGCTGATATAGTTAGCCGGGCACCCACATCTGCTATCGACATTCATCCGTTGAATGTTGGTATTGAAGAAGACATAGCTAGCCCAGCTATGCATCTACACACCCATCCCAGCCACTCAACTGGTTCTCAACAACCAGTTATTTCAATTCATCACGAGGATATAGCACATACTCTATCTACTTCTCACTCGGAGAATGTAGATATTGAAATAAGTATGCCGCTGCCCCAGCCTACGACTTCGATTATGTGCACCTCGAGTCTAGAGCCTATACACTTAGGTACACAAGAGTCTAGAGCATATGTTGCTCCCATTGCGGTTCTTAGTGAACTCGTCGGAATGACCAGAGTGGTGTCTATTGACTAACCACAAGGATCGGTCGGAAGTCCTACAAGTGCCATTTTGCCAAAACTGAACGTAGGCACAACAGTTTATTCAACTGTTGTCTCAACTGGTAATCTAAGTGATCCAGGAGTGATTTTACCAGACTTCATGTCAAAGGAATATTTGGACAGCGCCCTAAAGGCTGTTCAAGATAACATGGAAGCACAAATTTCAAGTCTCAAAAGGTTGTTGAAGGGGAAGGAGCCAATAGTAGAAGATCAACCATCTGTGCCGTCACCACCGCCTGTACCTGAGCCTCCGAAGGTACAAGAGAAAATGGTGGATGAGCTTAAATCTCTATTGTATGCCAAACTGATGTCAACACAAAACCCTGACGCGAAAGATGCAGATCTGGTTGGGCTCCTCCGACAGCTTATTGATACTGATCCTACAGTTAGAGCCTCAGAGTTTTTGGTCTTTCAGGATGTGGTTGATTCTAACTTCTCAAAAGTTAGTAAGTTAATTACATCTAACACTCAAGCCCTTAAAAGTTCAATTGATACCCGCTCAAGCCACCTGACTGAAACGAACACATGATGATCCGGATGATCCTGATCAACATGAGAGGAGAGAAAGAGACAGAGGCTGGCTGAGTCGTCTTCTCGTGCTCAAAGTGTTGAAAGAGAGCCAACTTCTCAAGTAATTAACATCGAAAGTTCTGTTCCTGAATCTACAAGGGAAAGAACTGTTGAGCCGATAATTGTTGAAAATGATGCTATTCTGGAGACAAATCTAGCGATCGAGCCAATGGTTGAAAAGCCGGCGGACTCCATAGTAGGAACAAGGCTGCTACTGGATTTATCGGCCAATGATGGTTTCAATGAAGCTTTTGCTAGAGAACTAGGTGGAGAGCATTGGATAAGATATTGATAACATTGATGAATTAACTAGAGTGTATTTCGACTTTGAAGCAAATATTAATGATGAAGATCCTGTCTTCCTATTCCAGGGTGATCATCAGACTTTGCCTGAACCCTACACTATAGTTGAAGTTGGTGCGTCCGAAACTCCAAGAGCGGCATTTGATCCGACTGAGATATTTACAAAGAACTATGTGCCGTTTGTAATTCATGCGAACTTTCGAGGCTATGACAGGTGCAAGAATCAGAGAGCCTTATCTTGAAGACGTTTATTTTGGCATCTTTCTCCGACATCGCAAAGCTCTCAATGCTGAAAAAATTCTTGGGATTCATAAAGAAACCTGAGACTATCGTATGGAGTACAAGCACTTCCTCAAAGCAAAGCGTTTCCTGATCAACCAAGTTCGGACCAAACATCAAGTCGTTTCAATCAAACAAATTGATGCTCAAAGACTTCTTAGAGTCTGGTATCCTGTATTTAGAGTTACAAGACAAGATGGAAAGGTCTGGGTGTTTAGCGAAGCTGATTTCTCCAACTTGTATTTAGAAGATCTGGAGCACATGTACCATGAAATCCAAAATATGACAATCAGAAGAGATGGAGTAATTGTGGCTCTTAATGCGATCAAAAGGTTTATGCGGAGTCATGTCAAAGTGTCTATAGTTCTTGATGTCCAAATGGGTCTTGAAGACAATATAAGAATCATTAATTTGAAGAGACCTGATCAAGGGCTAGAAGATATTGAAGGCTATCCGTTATATATAATTCTTGAACAACCGAAGTTCGGGGTGATATACAATGCTGAGGGTCGGATAAAGAAGTTCATGAGATTCAGTGAGCTGAATAAATATTATGATGGTACTATATGGATGGTGAGACGGGCGCTTGAAACGAGGAGAGCTGATAATGATAAAGCTGCAGAGTCGGAGAGGATGAGTCCAAAGGATAGGTATTTGCTGATTAATGCTTTGGATCTGCTTGATGATAAATTGCAGTATCGGAATGCACTAAGGAGGCTAGAGACACTGCTCGGACTCAGAAAGACCAGATTTACAAGGTGTCGATCTTGAATCCAAAGGGGGAGATTATTGGGTTCAAGAATGTACTTTAAAGTTGTATTCAAGTTCTCCCTTTGTAATATTTTTGTAATAGCTAGCATTTACTATTTCCTTAGTATAAATAGGATTTGGTCTCTTAATTGTCATTAGTTCAGTTTAGAATCAGATTAGTGATTATTAATCTCATTGTAATTCTCTCTCAAGAAATTAATAGCATATTTGGTGAAAATTCTCTCTCTAATAAATCTTGTTCTTGTTCTTGTTTTTGAAGATTAATTCTGATTTGGATGATTTTGGGAACATCATAAGAGTAAACTGGAACTCATAAACATTTGTCCCTATTACTCTTTTCAAGGATCTTTTTCAGTGATACTGGTGATATACTTATATTAATCAAAAGGAGGAATATAAGTGTTACAACGATACATTCTAGACTTATTACATATAAGTTGTACACTGAAAGAAAAGACATAGAAAATAAGATTTACAAGATAGAAAATTTTCACTAGTCTAAGTCGATGAAGTTGATGTAACCATGTACTTCTTCTCCAAGCATCTTTCGACGTAGAAATTCTCTTCTGATCTTGTAGACTATCGTCTCACCATATAGGTCATTGTCCAACCAATATCTTAGATAATCTAGATGTTTTATAGGACATAGAAGGAGCTCAGATACTCTCTAAAAACTGTGTCCACCATCATAGTTAAGGAATATAAATCCAAACTCATGCTTTAGGTGTACAGAGTTGGGTTTCCAATGAGAATTTTGTTTCATATTCATTCCTCAGAGTTGGTCCATCATTAGGATTAGAAGGTTCTCTTCTTCCATTTTGCATCAATGTTGGCTTTGTAGGTATAGCAACAAACTTGGACATCTTTTTGATCAGCTCGCTTAGGATGTCTTCAATTATTAGCTTATGCCTTGACTTTAAGCACTGAATGGCCTGGCGGATTTCCCGCCATTCACTGTAGCCAAATTGTCCAAGGTTGGAAGGATATTTGACGACAATGTCAATGTTGTCTCTGATGATGAGAATAGGATAATAATTCAACCATCTTTCTTATGACCACTTATTGTGATGGTAGAAATACGACGGGGATTAATTCTTTTATTTAGGCGATCTTCACTCCATTTCTTGTCTCGATTTTTTAGCATCATTGTTCTTTGATGTTCAGATTCTACAATTGAGAACAACTTAGCTTGATCCTTCACATCGTTCACCATCTTTTTAGACTTTTTCTTTGGAAGAACTTAAGAGGCAAGAGACTTGGCCAGCTCGAGGTTGTCTTCAGTCTATTGACGTTGAATTCAAAGTTCTTCCTCATCCTTGAGTGCTTCGAGTCTTTTAGCTTCAGTAAGGAAGTCAAACTCACCATAACTAGAGGTACGAGGAGGAATTTTTACTCTAGTTTGATCAAGTGACTCCTTAAGCTATGTCATCTGTAGGTCACTAGAAGCAGTAGAAGTTGGGTTTTGAGATGCCCACTCAACTAGACGACCACAAGTGGTAGAAGGAATAGTAGATGAGAGTTGATAGAGAGAAGTGATGACAGCAAACCTGGAGGGTTTAGCATATCCTTGAGGATTGATAGGCTTGAAAAGAGCAATTAGATTTCCTTCTTCAGCGACAACTTTGTCTTTAGAGGAGGTGTTCTGGTTCTTTGCAGACGTCTCTATCTTCTTCTCCTTCTCCCCCTGGGATGAAGATTCCTTAAGAGAGACTCCTTCTCCCCCTGATATGGTCCATTTTGATCAAGACAGTCTCTACAGCTGGGAGAATTAGCTTTTCAATGTCAGCCATGTTGTATTCCTTTTCCATGGTTGTCGGTTCTTCATCGAAAGGACCTGAAAAAGAAGAAATTTGAGCAAAAGATAGCTCGGGGTTAGAAGAAACGAAGGGGTAGGTTGGTAGAGTAACTAAGGGGACATCAGCATCATCTGAAGGATTGATGCTAGTTCTCTCCTTGTTCCCTTCGAAAGGATAGGCTTATGTTGACTGAGGTATCTCGAGAGGAGTGACCTCAGGTCCTGTGGTGATTACTTCATCACCAGTGAGGACAATAATTGATGAATCACCAACATGTGTCTAGACCAAAGAAGGAGGAGAAGAGAAGATGGCCGAGAATGGTGGAAGTGAGTGTTCAGCAGTGGCTATGCTGATATTCACACCTTCAGTGATTTGGGTCACTGAGGTAGTTGAGAGAGGATCCACGTATACGACAGTGACTGAAGAAATTACTGAAAAGCTAGGAGGGGTTATTACAGAAGTTGCCTCGGGGATAAGGCTTGTTTCAATGACTGAAACCTGTTGAGACGTAACAGCTAGGGATGTGGGTAGCCCCTTTTTGGCTTTCTTGGACCTCGATGGAGAACCAAGAATAGTTTGAGAGAAGGATCTTTAAGAAAAGAGGGTAGTCATGGTTGGGGTATACTAAGGGGCGTTTGTCTTAGTCTTGACCACTAGAGCAAGAGAAGAAGGATATGTAGACACAGTTGTAGACGATGAAAAAGTACTGCAATATGTGCCACGCGAGGTATCTAGAAGAGAGAGAAGTGCAACATCTTCATGTTTAGACTTATGATCCAAGATTTTGGACCCAAGCCTACAGATAGCCAATGTGCCTTTTATGGGGTATTTGTTGCTAAAGATCTTAGCAAACACCATACACAGGAATCTGGTGTAAGGCACTACCTTTTCTTTTTGGTGCTTGTTCAGCTTCAGCACCAGGTCTTCAAAGATAACGCCAGCGAAGTTGATTGGTTTATGGCCAATGATATAAATGCCAATGTTCAATGCAACTCTGGACGTTTGTTCTTGTCCATCAGTTTTGCCTCCCATACATTGAATGAAATGGGAAAACAAATATTGCCATTCTGCAGACATGCAGTTCTTCTCAATCTTTGAGAGTGATTTGAGGGGATCACTGGAGTCCTTCTTTGTTGTCCAGATGTATCCAATATCATATAGACAAGAGATGATGTCTTCAGTGGAAGGTTCACTGGCATAAGGACCCTTTGGAAGCTAGAGAGTGGTCCTTAACGTGGCTACGCCAAAACTGACGGTCATATTGTTAAAGGCAAATGAGATTTTCTCCACTGGTTTACCAGTCTTGTCAGTTTCTTGCTTGACTTCAGCAATAAGCCAGAAATGCTAGAGGACTTCTTTCACCATGACAGGTTCATGGGTGAGAGCAAAAAAAAATGGAGAATTCTTGAGGAATCTAGCAGCATCATCGAACTATGGTTTATTGGCGGGAATGTCTACAAGTGCCACACGGTTTTTGTGCTTGAAAGACACTTCGTCAATTGTAAAGTTTATGTTCTTGGCATACATTATTGTGATTATAAGAGAAAACAGAAGATAACAAGTTTTTTAGTAATCCACAAGATAAAAGTGTAAACTCCATGTTTTGAATCGATAAAACTTCTTTTGAAAAATCCACAATAAGATTTAGGGTTTTTCAAGAAGAATAAGTGTATAGAAACCTAGATTATAACCAAGTATTAGAATGTGTTAATAATCTGTATGTTAGTTGTTTAAGAGAACAAGTTCTTAAATAACATAACAATAGTTTCTTAGAAGAAGAACAGATCAAAATAAGATGAAAAGAGTTATCAACCTAAGATTTTTAGAAGAACAAGGTTGAAGTTTTTTTAGCGTTCTTTAAGTTCTTGCGTGCAAAAGTCTTAGAAGCAGAGGTTCGACAATAATTTTTGTAAGCGTAAATAAAAATGAGAGAAGAGGTCTCATATTTATAGGTAGGAGGAGAGAGAAATGAAAAAAGGAGAGAGAAATGGAAAGAGAAGAGAGGAAAATACGACTTAAAAGTTGTACAATTATCAAAAAGTTAGCACGTCCTCATCCACAATTGGATGGAATTTCAAGGGTTCACGTATGTTAGAACGGTACGCGCGTCTCCAAAAACCGTATCATTAAAACGAAATGATGTCAGAAGACGTTTCATTTTCCGTTTTCTTTTAAACAAAAAGTTAAAGTCCTTTAAAAACATATGAGATACTGAATATGAACAATTAGTATAAGTTTTTAAGAGTATATCACTTTGAAAAGATAAGTTTAAAAAGTTCAGTGATAAGAAGAATCACTGAAAGAATTTTAACTTTTAAAACATTTATCACTGATTAATAAAAGGTTCAGTGATGGTTTTTGTTTTAAGATAAGATAAATATATCTTAGAGAGATATACTTGCTTAAAGAGTTCAGTGTTTGAAGGAACACTGAAACAATCTTTTAAAATAGTTTGATCACTGAATACGGAAAGATTCAGTGATGGTTGTAAGTTTTGAAGGGAGAGATAAGTATACATACCTTAGAGAGAAGATATTTACTCAATAGTTCAATGATAGAATAAGAACACTGAATCATTTCACTTACTGAGTAATGCTTATAGCTCAAGGAGTTAATCCTCCGTGTTCAGCATTCCAAGTTCGCTGATCAAGATGCTAAATCTTGTCTCATCAAGAGGCTTTGTGAAAAGGTCAGCGAGTTGGTACTCAGTTGGAATAAAGTGAAGTTCAATATTACCATTCACAACATGATCTATGATAAAAATGATATCGAATCTCAATATGTTTGGTCTTGGAATGAAGAACAGGATTGTTTGCAATAGCAATAGCACTGGTGCTATCGCAATAGATAGGGATCTTGAAAAGCTATAGATCATAGTCGTTGAGCTGGTTTTTCATCCAAAGAACTTGGGCACATCAACTTCCAGTGGCAACATATTCAGCTTCAACAGTTGATGTGGACACAGAATTTTGCTTTTTACTTGTCTAGCTAACCAACTTTCCACCTAGAAGCTGACAGCCTCCAGTGGTGCTTTTCCTATCAATTTTGCATCCTGCAAAATACTATCTGAGTAACCTATTAGGTCAAAACCTGAACCCTCGGGATACCAAAGACACAAGTTAGGAGTTCTCTTCAGAAATCTGAATATGCATTTTACAACAATCAGATGGGATTCCTTAGGTTCAGATTGATATCGTGCACATAGACAAGTAGAGTACATGATATTAGGACGACTTGTTGTGAGATACAGCAGAGAGCTAATCGTTCCTCTATAAACAATAACTTTTATAGGCTTTCCGTTTGGATCCTTGTTCAGTGAGAGAGGAGGAGCCATCGGAGTCTTCATAGATGAGTTGTTGGATAGATAAAACTTTTTCAGCATATCCTTGACATACTTACTCTGACTAATGAAGATACCTTTATCTAATTGCTTGATCTGGAGACCTAGAAAGTAGGTTAGTTCCCCCATCATACTCATCTGATATTCTTTCTTCATGCGATCAGCGAACCGAAAACACCAAGAGGGATTAGTGGAACCAAAAATAATATCATCGACATAAATTTAGACTAGAATGATGTGACCTTTAACTTCTCCAAGAAATAAGGTCTGGTCAATCTTTCCAGGGAAAAATTTCTCCGAGATGAGAAATGAGGTGAGGGTATCATACCAGGCACGAGGGGCCTATTTTAACCCGTAAAGAGCTTTATCCAATCTATAGACATGATTGGATACTTAGGGTCAAGAAACCCTGGAGGTTGTTTAACGTAAACTTCCTCTTGGAGTTTTCCATCAAGGAAATCACTCTTTACATCCATTTGAAACACTTTAAAGTCTCTATGGGTATCAAAGGCTAGAAAAAGTCGAATAGCTTCGAGTCTAGCCACTAGTGCGAAGGTTTCGTCATAATCGGTTCCTTCTTCTTGTCTATAACCCTAAGCAACAAAACGAGTCTTGTTACGGGTTATAACACCTTGTTCATCTAACTTATTATGATAAACCCATTTGGTTGCTATCATAGTTTTGTCAGATAGACGTGGGACAAGGTACCAGACTTTGTTTCTATCAAACTCGATGAGTTCCTCTTGCATAGCAATGACCCAGCTAGGATCTGAGACAACCTCATTGATTTTTTTGGGTTCAACTAGAAAAAGGAAGCTGACAAAGAGATAGATATTACCTAGACCATGGCGTGTCTGAATACCTGCAGTTGGAGCACCAAGAATTTGATGAATTTGATGGTCTTTCATCCATCGCTAAGCTGGCAGTGGATTATCATCTGAGCATTGTGTTCAGGTAGAGAAGATAAGGCTTCAGCTACAGATTTCTCAGCAATAGGTTGAATTGCTAAAGGAGCCTTGGAGAGAGAGATTCAACGACTGATAGAGGTTCAGATGCTGAAGGCATTTCATCCACTGATGGGTCAGTGTTTGAAGTAGAGGGAGGAATGCAACTAATGGGCACTACAACAATCCCTGAAGAGGACTTGCCTTGATTATTAGTTACAACTGAAATAATAAGTAGACCATTATCAGCTTCTGGAGTATCAACATTGGGTTGATTGCTGAAGGAAGCTTCAGGTTGTCCAAAATGAGAGAACATCCAGCTTTCTAACTCTTCATCATCATCAGTGATGGGTTTGGAGTTGGCTTATTGAGATTCATCAAAGGTGACAATGATAGTTTCTTCTATTGTTTTTCGACGTTTGTTGAATACTCTGAAGGCTTTGGATATTGAAGAATATCCAAAAAAGATTCCTTCATCTGCTTTGGGATCGAACTTTCCAAGTTGGTTACGGTTGTTGAGAATGTAACAAGTGCAACCAAATATATGAAGAAAGCTGAGAGAAGGCTTTCTGTTCTAGAAGAGTTCGTAAGCGTCTTCTTGAATCTCTAAACGATCAATGACCGATTTTGAGTAAAGCAAGCAGTGTTGATAGCTTCAGCCTAAACTTAAGAGTAGGGAGATGAGACTCGTTGAGATAGATCATACCTTAATGTTGTTAAGTGCTTCTATGCATTTGATGAACAAAATAATTTCTTCAGGTGCATCGTTATTTGATATGATAAAGAAGACTCAAGTGTACCTGGAATACTCATCAACAATGACAAGTGTATATTTCATTCCAGCTATTGATTGCACGTTGACTGGACCAAAGAGATCCATGTGCAATAACTGAAGTGTAGAGGTCACTGAAGAGACTTGCTTAGACCTGAAGCTAGTCCTTGCCTGTTTTATTTTCTTACAAGCTGAGCAAAGATATTCCTTTGCAAAGATGTGTTGAGGAAGACCAGTGACGAGATCATTTCGAGACAGCTCACTTAGTGTCTTGAAATTGAGATAAGAAAGCCGTTTGTGTCATAGACATTTGATGTCTGATGAGGCATTAGAGAGAAAACAATTGTTCTCAGTTAAAGGAGAATCCATGTTGATGATGTGTACATTCTGTAGGCGAGAACTGGTTAGAGCAACCTTATCATCCTTGTCGAAGATGTAACATGAATTCTTAGAACTAACTGTGAAATGTTTGTCACACAGCTGACTGATGATAAGAAGATTGTGCTTCAGTCCTTCAACATACGCAACACGTTTTAAAGTAGTTGCACCGTTGGTTAATATACCAAAGCCCTTTGTATATCCTTTTATATTTCCTCCAAAGGTTACGGAAGGGTCTCTTTCATCCTTGTAGTTAATGAGCAAGGATTTGTCACCATTCATGTGTCTCGAGCATCCACTATCAAAATACCAAATGCCCTTGACTTCCTGCACATGAAAACAACTTAAGATTTCTTTAGTACCCATTTTTCTTTAGGTCCTGCAGAGTTAGAGGCAGCGTCTACTGAAGCTGAACAATCAAAGTCAGCAGATGTTTTCACTGAACCTGAACAAGAGGCTACAGTGGGATTCGGAGCAACAACCAGTGACGCTGAAGACATAGAGTCAGCAGATGTCTTCACTGAACCTGAAAAAGAGGCTTCAGTGGTTTTCTTCACCATAGTTGTTTTCACAACTTTAGTGGAAGATTTCACCTTAGTTGATTTCTCAACCCTGGTTACTTTCTTTCCCTTAGCTGGAGGACCAGTCTTGGTAGCAGAAGAACACTTACTGGCAGTATGTGTAGTTTCACCATAGTGTCTACACTTCCTATAGCTGAACCAACTTTAGAGCCAGGAAGTACCAAAGGAACAGAAGAGGGACAAGCTCCAAGGATTTCCTTCTCATTTGTTCTAGGAGGAACAACTGAGGATTTAGAGTCCTTGGGTGAAACATTCACATTAAGCTTTGACTTAGATTTTTGAGTGAATTCAGATATCTTTATTCAAAAAGAAGAAGAAGGCGCACAAGATGAAGGAATAGATCTGGATCTATATGACTTGTTAGCCTTCATGGGAAAATGTGCAATGACAACAGATTTACCTTTGTCTTTGCAACCTGAACTCGAAGGAGTTCCTTCAAGATGGGAAAATAAGGAAGACTAAGAATAAGAAGTGTCAGGAATGGAGGAGACGAAGGTGCCAAACTTTATCATGGACCTATATGTGAGACATTCTTCTTGATCATAGGAGAAGACTAGACTAGTTTTAATCTTGGTAGGGGTCTGAGCGTTAAATATCTCAGAGGTTTTGATAGAGGCTTTGCACCACCCTTCAATGGTAGCCTTCTCAGCCTTAAGTTCAATAATAGCTTGCTCACGCTCACATATAACCTGTTCATGCTCGATACTGATGGTCTGGTTTACAATGACTTGATCCTTGAGATCTTCCTTGGTCTTGGTCAGCTCCATGATCTTAGAATGACATATCCTCAACTGTTCATGAAGATAAATATTAAGCATTTTTTCTTTGAATTTGCCATTCAGAGCATTGTAAAGGTCAACCGTCAATGTATCTAACATTGATAGGCTATCAGGGACAGAAGAAGAAGAAGAAGAAGAAGAAGAAGAAGAAGAAGAAGAAGAAGAAGAAGAAGAAGAGGGTTCATCCAGGGAACATACCTGAGAAGTATTAGAAGACGAGGGATCACAAGAGGATGATGTCTTAGAAGGTTCTTCCTAGACATCCTTAGCCATAAGACAGAGGTAGGTCGTGTCTTCCTCATCAGAAGATGATTCATCAGAAGAATCAGCCCAGTCGTGTTCCTCAGCGACGAGACCTTTGCCCTTACACTGAGAACTCTTCATCTTTCTGTACTTCTCCTTCAGCTTTTGATATTTGTCATCTTTAGGCTTGAAGGAGGATGGGGTTTTGGAAGATGGCGTCGTAGTTTTCTTCAACCTGTATTCACTGGCAACTTGACCTTTGCGCTGACAGTTGTAGCAGATCGTTGAAGCCTTGTCAATGGAACTTGACTTTGGCTTATCTGAGATGGTCATCGAGGGAGGTCTGTGGAAATTGCTTTTCTCTGGCCAACCATCTAAAAAATTTGGTTAGAATGGCCAGTAACTTATCAAACTCTAAAAGATCAGAATCTAAAAAGTCCTCAAAATTAGTAGGGTCTAACTCAGTTAAAGAAAAAGAAGAAACAAGAGGGTTAGAAGAAGAAGATGGGAGATCAACTGAAGAATCCTCAGAGATCAAAGCTAACAGAGAGCTTTTTATTTCTCTGGAATCTTTAATGAGATTCCTCTTCAACTGACGGGACTGCTCATGATTAAACAGCATCCCATAAAGAGAACTAAGAGAGAGAGAGAGAACATATCATTAGACATCTTAACTCACATAAAATAAGTATCCCATGATTCTGGCAAGCATTCTAGAAACTTTGACAGTGTCTCGGAGTTGGAATATTCTCTTCCAACTGTCCTCAAGTAGGGATGGCAACGGGGCGGGGATGGGGCGGGGTTTGCAATCCCCGGCCCCGGCCCCGGTTTATATAAATAGTCCCCGGCCCCGGCCCCATCCCCGGTCAACTTTCGGTCAACCCCGGTCAACCCCCGGTCAACCTCCGGTCAACCCCCGGTCAACCTCCGGTCAATCCCCGGTCAACCCCCGGTCAACACCCGGTCAATTTAAAATTAATAAGTTTTTTCTAAGCATGATCAACATAACAACATAATTAGTTAATTACATCATATCTAGTCTTACCTAATAAAAATAATAAAATTGTAAAATTAACAATAATCCAATAAAATTGTAAAAGCCCAAGTCCATAATA
>NC_037544.1:31535973-31601743 GCF_001531365.2 Cynara cardunculus var. scolymus | reverse complement strand
GGCCCCGTCCCCGGTTTGCCTCTACCGGGGATCCCCGGCCCCGGCCCCGGTACCCGTTTTAGCGGGGAATCCCCGTCCCCGTCCGGGTCGGGTGAACCGGGTTCCCCACCGGGTCGAGCCAAATCACCATCCCTATCCTCAAGTCGATGAGGAATTTAAAGTGCTGATGTATGTTGGAACCCAGATTTCTCTTAATTACAGATAGCACAGATAAACGAGTATGAGTCAAATAAAACTGTGTAACTGCAAAGGTCTAACAAAGTATTCAAGATAAAATTATGAATGCAAGATGAACTTGAATATGTCGGAAGCTTTTATTAGATGAGAAGAATAACCAATGAAACTCTCAGTCTAATTGTATTCTCACAAGATAGCTATAGTCTAATTTGGCACTTTCAGGTAACTTGTAACTTGAGGAGGATGCCTCCTTATATACGACTAAGCTAAACAGAATCTCCTAGAATCTTGGCTTGAAACTCTAAGTTCTTGTTTTGCATCCTTATCGTTCACGTTTCTTGAATAGTGGAGCGGACTGAGTCAAGCCGCCTAGAATATGTTAGAAGTCTTGCGGATAAGTCTGAACTGCACGCGCATTCCATGGGAGTAGGAGACTCAGAGGCTCTGCATGTACTATGCAGAGGCTCTGTTTATGGAGTGAAGCTCTACATCAAGCACTTAATCTTTTTGGTGCTTAAGGCTTGATATTCCATGGAATAGAGCGCGGCCTTTTTATATGAGACATTTGGCTCTTGATTAAGAGCTCTGTCTCTTGATGTCTTCTAGAGTAAGAGACTTCTTACTTACAGACTAGAGTAAGAGACTTCTTAGACTTTTTACTTACAGACTAGAGTAAGAGACTTCTTACTTACACTTTTACAAGATGGGGTCTAACAATGTACTTCAGACAACGATTCATTCTTTCCACAGAGAAAGATTTCATATTGTCTTACTAAAAAAATTTCTCGACCCTTGTACTTGAGAAGTACCTTCATATTGAACACAAAGTGTGTCCCACATGGTTTTTGAGGTTTATAGCTTCATCACAGAGTAATAAACCTCATCGGGAAGAGACATGGCTATTATAGACCTCGCACGAGTGTCTATAGCCACTTTCTTCTTATCTTCATCGCTCTATTGATAAAGAAGCTTTGGAATCTGTCGTTCAGGAATCGCGACAGTCGTAGCAGTTTCAGGAATTGCCGGAGATATAGCGTATCGAACATAGGGTTCATTTTTTATATAGTGTGAAATTTCAGGATCCACACCTTCCAAGAAGAGAGACATCCGATTCTTCTAGAGGCTGAAGTTGTCTCTAACAAATCGGGGAGGTTTGGCATGAGAGTCATTGTCGTGAAAGTTGGTGCTGGTGTTTTGTAAAGCCATTTGAAAGCAATAAATTATCTAAGGAAGAAGAGATAACAAAATGCAGATAAATAACAAAACAATACAAAAAACAAGGACTGCTCTGATACCACTTGTTGGTCCCAGCTGGATCTACAAGAGTTTAGAGGTGATCTGTTTGTAGAAGAGGGGATGAATACAAATGCAGTAACTTTCACTTTAAAAATACATTGATAAAGAAAGATCAATACAAATTTTTACAGATTGTTTGCAGAATAAACAAGGTAAAGAAAAACCTACCTAAAACAATCTAGAAATACACACAGATACACTTAGCAAATATAAGAGATTTGACGAAAGAGATAAGACTAGAAGTCTGTTCTTCTTGGGTATGCTTCTTAGAATTAGAGAGAGGAATTCTAATCTATTGGTATTGCATAATGCATGAGTGGAGAGAGCACTCAACTATTTATACCCATTTCATTAAATTCATTTCAGAAGAGGCATAACATGTGTCAAGCTTTTAGAGGAAAAATTGTCATTTGCTACAGTGAATAGTACTTTTGTCTATTCATAAGCAGACATCCTTTCATAACATTGGTGGGCACTAGAGTCGACTAATCGGCTACGTGTTGTACTATACTCTAGAGACAGTATGGGTTAGTCCTTTGTGTGTGTAAGGACAAGACAAAACAATCGTGCATGGAAAGCTTCATTTGATCGCTGAATGCAGCAATAACTTTGGAGGTCTCTTCAGCATTCACTGAGGCTTGTGCAGTCTTCACACATATATTGACCAGGTTGTAATCACTGAATACCGCTTCAAATCACGATCGCACTAGTCACTGATCTTCAGTTTCAGTCTTCGACATTTGCTGAAGGTTCTTGGGTGTGAGTTTTGTCTTCTTGAAGTATAATTGTCGTTGTACGATTACATTACATGTTTCAATGATCACTAAACAAACTCAGTGACGATCGCTGGAACTGAATAGACAAAAATTTAATACTTCGATGGGTAAAAGGAATTTTTATCAAATCAATAGGAGAGATGATTAACATAACCAGTACTAACAAACAAAATTCATGCTTTAACATGCATCAGGTTCCAACATTTACAAACAATTCAAGTCTATTTACATATAACAACCCAACAGTATGGATTAACAAAAAAATTTGTCATAACAAAACTTTCTTCCATAATTCCATTACATCTTCCCTTTGCCTTTATCTATACTACCTTATAAAGCAGATTTGATAAAAGTCTTAAAAACAACCTTAAATGCATAAGGTGCTGCTTCTTTATTCATAAAGTCTTAAAAGTCTTAATTACAAGTCATTTATGCATATGGTACGACTCAACAATGCTTCACCTTTTACAACTCATACTTTTTATTTTTATCTTTTCCATATTTAGTTTTGGTTCCCAATAGATATTGAAAATTTAAACCATCTACCCCTTTCAAATGTTGACCCTTTATGTTCCCAAGATTTTCATCTTACCATCAAAAACTCACTTACCATTTCAAAATTTAAATGTAAACCTTAGATTTTCATAATTCACGATTGATTTTTTCCAATCAATTTCATTGCTCCAGCTACATTCTTCCTCGCCTCCACCATTCCTCGTCGTTTCTCCTCCGGTCGCACCGACACCCTTACAACTTCCACACGTTTTTTATACTTGTAAAAAAGTCTTTCTTTGGCTTTCCATTTTACTACTTGAGTTTGAGCTAGCTGCTTATTTTAAAGGTAGGCATTCTGGAGCTCTGGATCTATATTACAATATTTGTAAATATTAACAAACCCATTTGCTTTAAAAGGTTTCTTTGATTCAATATATTCGAGATGGGATGTGATTCGGGTCGAGTATCTTGCTCCATCGCTCCAGTCCTTGGCAAATGCTTGTATCTGGCTCCATCGCTCCAATCATTCGGGTTGTGATCAAGGGTTTATGAATAATTGTAGAACCTACTTACACCAACATTTTGGATGGATGTATATTTGAATCTAAATTAGATACAAATGTAGTAGGCTCTGTTACGTCTTTAAGGAATTTGATATCTCAAAATTGAATAATCTTAATGAGCTTTTTAGTTGCATTGCACAGGTAGACAACTAGTCCTTTGATGATTAAGGACCTACAACATAAATTATTATAACAACTGAGAGTTAGACCAAAGGGTCTAGTAAGTGAATTTTCCTCCTGTAAATAAAATATGTTGTAATATTCTAATACAATTCAGACCTGATTTTTAATGATAAATTACCAAACATCTATCACGGTTACATCGCCATTTTATCTATCGCGGTTACACCACCATTTCATCTATCGCGGTTACACTGTCATTTCATCTATCGTGGTTAAAAACATTTTTATTAAACAATACTATAATCGGTGAGGGCTCAATGTGGACAACACTTTGATTGGTAAGGGTTCAATCCAGACAACACTTGATCGGTGAGGGTTCAATCCATACAACACTTGATCAGTGAGGGTTTTTATCGGACAACATTGTAAGCGATGAGGTTCAATCCAGACAACACATTAACCGGTAATAGGTTTCATCGGACAATACCTTGATCGATGATGGATCTCATTAGATAACCTCTTGATCGATGAAGGATCTTATCAGGTGATGCCTTGTGCGATGAGGGAGCTCGGATAATGCCTTGTATGATGAGGTAACTTATCAATAGTTGCATTGTGCGATGAAGGATGATAACAGATTGTATGTAATGTAAATATGACATCAATACACCATTAATTATCATACAACAGATTCTCTACCAAGAATGTAAAACTCATATTTATCAAAACAGTGTAAAAACTCACCTTTGCCTAAGACTTTGATGAATGCTTCTGCGTTCTTCCCTTTTAATAAGTTTCTAAAGATGATCTCCAAAAACTAGAAACCTTTTTCAGTAATCTTCAACTTATATATATATATATATATATATATATATATATATATATAGTAAGTTAAGAAGAAGTGGAGAAGGGGAGAGGGGTTGAAGCGGTGCATGGGCATGCAACTCCCCCTACAACGAATCCTTCAAAATCATTGAACCAAACACAAGTTACCACAAGGAGGTGACATATGTTACATTGTTGGTCCCTCTATTTTCATTAAATGCCACATTTTACCCTTACACCTTCCATTACTATTTAATTTTTGAAACCCGACCAACTATATCTTAAAACCGAATATTACATTTGATTGTTCAGCTGGCTTGTTTTCGATTGTCTTGTTTTGATTTAGAGGATAAATAGGTGATTCTTGGCTCATACACAAATTTCGTGGAGGAGTTACCGATTAAAGCTACTGTACAAATTTTTGGTTTCCTTGAAGATAGGTTTCCTATGTGTCTTTGTCTACTCATAATCATGCAAAGTTCCGTATAGGGCAGTAAGTGGTATGTAGTCAAGATCCTTAGTAGTTTTAATCCAAGTAAATTTTTAACGTTAGCAAGATAGTCCATAAATTTGCTTAAAACTTCCTCGTTGTGATACACACGACCAACCAGTTTAAGACCATTAAGAAGGCTGTTAAAATGGTTGTAGTACTTAGAAAGAGATTCTCCCTTTTCATGAGCAAAAAGCTTATATTTTCTTACAAGAGCAATATTTTACTCTTTCTTATTTCATCAGTTCCTTCGTACAACACATAGAGGGTTGACTACATGTCTTTTGCAGTTGTGAGATTTACCAATGAATGATAGAACTTATGAGGAAGAGAAAAAACGATGATAGCTCTAATTTTAGTGTCAAGGGAGACAAGACATCTATCATCTTCATTGTATTAATAGGGCTTTTACTAAGTATCTATTCGTAGTTTCAGATTTCTCCTCGTTTGATGAGTCATTGGAGTCATCACCTTTATCAACTTTGTTTTTGTCGTAGCGGACCCATGTTCGAGGAATGATATATTATGTCCACACTTTCCACGAATGATATCATACAGCTCTTCCACAAGGAAAAGTTGTTTTTGTTAAACTTTGGTGGTTTGTGTTAGTGAATGCACAAAAACCAATCATATGATGATTGTGACTTTGAATTTTGTTTCATGAAATTAATAAATATAAAGGCATTGCCTATTTTATTATGTCTATATTATATTATATGTTTTAATTATTCATAATAAATAACCTTAGAATAATGTATTCTAAATGTCCCTAGTTAAATATTATTTCGGGTTTAAGGTTGAAGTAATATGATAATGACTAGCATATGTAGGGATTCATATAGAGATATCGAATCTGCATATGGGTACAAAATGGAGAATTTGTATATCGGACGTGACTCGTTATGAGAACACTTCATTGGATGTCATTTGAGTGTCATAAGTGTTTCTTATATGGTCAATGTACATGTAATTCTTTGACTTGAGAACATGGAGTTTGTTATGTGTGAGTAATGTATTTTGATATTTATTCTAATCATTCTTTAACTGGGTGACCGAATGATAGTTGGGTATGTTGCATATCACATGATAGAATTAGCATGTATCGAGATAAGATTTGTCCCTCCTTTATGACGGGAGTGATGTCTCTGGGCCCTTTGATAAGTATATATACTAAAGAAATGCATGCATGCTTAGATAATTGATATGAGATATCATTATCTATTTTTTGTTAGTATGTTAGAGAATCAAGAAACTAGAGATTGGACATAACGAGAATGACACATTCAATGTCTCGTGTTCAATCTGGACATCAAGAACAAAAGAATTAAATATGTAAAACTAAAATTGCCTAGAAACCGATAATTTGTTGTATCACTAATTCTCGTCATTTGGTTAACGGTGATGTATTGCTAGATACCGCTCATTGTTTATAACTATGAATATGAGATTTATATTTTTTACCAACATGTCGAGAACCCATTGGGTCACACCCTTTGAACATATTCGAATAATGAGTTTCAATAATTAAAATGTTTAATTATCATATATGATTTGTATCGATTTAATCTGATTAAATAAAATTAGATATTATTTATGTTGGACATAAATAAAGATGACTAGGGATGGCTTTGTAAAAGAGTGATGGTGTATGAAGGTCTTACACTCAAGCATGGTGGAGGCATGGTGGAGGTATGGTGATGGTTAGGTTATACATCCCATGTGCATATAAAATGTATGACATTTTTATGCTAGTGTTTTTGAGTCTTGCAATTCTCTCTTAAAAATCAACTACAACAATATGCTCTCTCTTTTTTCTAAGTTTTGAAACCGTGACTAGCATCACGAGAAGGCAAAGGATTCGGATTGTTCACGTGGATACCGTGGAGGCATCAAGCTTTGTTTGTTGCTGTGATTCAAAGTCTCGCTAACTGTGAGGTATAATTTCGAAACACCCAATTTATTCCGGTTCGTAGGGGTCCTTGGAGGGTTACGGTTTTATTTTTTGCTATGCTTGAGATCTCGTAACCCAACAGTGGTATCAGAGCTACTTATGAACCTTTAGATCGGGTTTTTTGTGACACGCATGCTATATTTAAAAACTGTTTTTGCTGGTGTATGTTTTTGTTTCGTAAATGTTTTGTTTTTTTGTCCCAGAAATATTCTGAATCTCGAAAATCTTTAAACATGAAAAACCTAGATCTTTATGTCAACTTTCCATAGATTTTTGAATCGCATCATTTCGACTTCGTATGAATTGTTTATGAATTGTTTACGACAGTGTCGCAATGTTGTTCGAAAATCGAACCTACTACGGGTTTGACTTGGTTTTCGACCCATAAGGGTTCTAGATCTTTAAAATCCTAAAACATAAAAGATATAGATATTTTTGTTAGTTTTTCAAAGAACTTTGAATCCCCTTTTTTCAATGTTGTATGAATTTTGTATTATTTATACGATGGTGTTGCAAATCGATTTTATAATTCAATGTGATTGAACATGTATAATGTGATTTGTTTGGTGAATGGTTATAGCTCTTAGTCTTGAATGTATTATATTTGATAAATACGACTTGCACGTCGTGCCTTTCTCTATATACTCTCTTTGTACATTCTTCTCTCATCCAATACCCTCGAATGTAACTCGATGTTTCTTTGATTGAAATGTAAAGTATTTTGTATAAAAGAAAGTGAGAGATGGAGGCATTATGAAGTGACGATATTAAGAAGACTTAGAGTCATATAAGTTTATTTTATGTAATGATATTCATACTTGACTCTATGAATACCGCATAAGGGGGCTATAACCATCTCATATTTTTTTACGCTTTATATATTGTGATATATTATGCGTGGTTGTTTGTATGTGATACATGTTACAATATTTTAAAACAAAATATGTTTTTAAAAATGTATAAGTAAAAGAAGTTTTACAAATCAAAATGAGTTTTGATAAAAGTAAAAAGGAAAATGGTTTTATATAAGATATAAAATGGACCGTCGATCTCGAGTGATAAGGTCTTAGTACATCATGCAAGATTTCAACAGGTTTTGTCACTAAGGTCTAAACTGCCTAAGAAAGGAAGGTATTCAAGTGATCCTTGTGATCCACCTCCAATCTGGATTCTAGTTGAATCAAGCGATGAGGAAATGATCTATCACAAAAGAAAGGATGGTATATTCAAACTAACTAAAATCCCTCGCCAAAATATTAAGCTTAAGATGCCTTCCAAACATGGCACTTATCAAGACTTTGATCATCGAGGGTGGGTGATGCTAAAGTTGAGTACTCTCTTTAATCTTCGTAAGATAAGGTAAACATAGGATTCCTACAAGCCATTTTTGGGTCAGACTTAACCAAATTAAGCCTAATAGGATTAGGGATTTGGAGGCAAGAGTTGGGAACATTCATTTGATGAATTTAAATAAAAGTTGTTTACTCAACTATCCAAGAGTTACATAGAGATGTAATTAGTAATGTTATTGCTTACCTAAAACATTATTGGTTGATTGGTTAGCTAAAGCTAAATTGATTGATAATGAAAATATGGATCTTGGCCCGCTAGAAAGCTTGTGACATTTTCCGAAACAATAAAAGAGGGTTGTTGTTTTGATTAAAATAGTGGGAGYTTGTTTGATGAAAGTCCTTATTAAACAATAATAATTTCATGACACTAAGAACTCTACTTTTCTATTGTATATTATCAATGGCACAAACCAACAACGGAAACAAAAACAATTTACGGTCGATTCTTGAGAAAGAAAAACGTAACGGAACAAATTTCATCAATTGGTATCGTAATTTGAGAATTGTCCTCAAAGCTGAAAAGAAATTGTATGTCTTGGAGCAACAAATCCCTGAAGAGCCTAATTTCAGTGCTCTGAGAACTGAAAGGGACACTTTCAAAAAACATGATGAGGATGTTTTGGACGTCTCTTGTCTAATGCTAATAACCATGGAACCTGATCTTCAAAAACAACATGAAAACATGGGGGCGTTCAATATGATCGAACACCTAAAATTGTTATTCCAAGAGCAAGCTAGACATGAGAGGTATGAAACATCCAAGGAATTGTTCCGTTGTAGAATGTCTGAAGGTAGTCCTGTTGGCACTCATATGCTTAAAATGATTGGGCATATTGAACGCCTTGAAGGACTAGGTTTCTCTTTATGAAAGGAGTTAGCCATTGATGTAGTTTTACAATCGTTGCCAAATAGCTACAGTCAATTTGTGATGAACTACAACATGCATGACTTTGACAAACCCTTCCAGAATTGCTCAACATGTTACAAACTGCCGAGCAAGAACGTGCAAAGGACAAATCCACCATTTTGATGGTTCGTAAGGACAAGAAATGTAAAGGCAAAGTAAAGTCCATTGCCAAACCCACTTCTAAATCTTTGAAGCCAAAAAGAGGCATTAAGAAACCCAAGGTAACTGTACCTAAGGAGGGTGAGTGCTTTCACTGCAACAAACCCGAGCATTGGAAGAGGAATTGTCCTCTCTACCTTCAGGAAAAGAAGAAAGGAAATGTAACATCCACTTCAGGTATATATGTGATAAAAGCTAATCTTTCTACTTCTTATACATCATGGGTATTAGATACCGGATGTGGTTCTCACATTTGTAGAAACATGAAAGAACTAAAAAAGACTAGAAGGTTGAACGAAGGTGAAGTTGATCTGCACGTTGGAAATGGGGCAAAGGTTGCTGCTATAGCCGTAGGATCTATTTTGTTAACTTTACCGACCGGATTAATATTAGAACTCGATGACTGTTATTACGTACAATCTATTTCTAGAAATTTGATTTTTGTATCTTGTTTAGACAGGAAAGGTTTTACCTTTAATATTGGGAATAAATGTTGTTCATTCTCTTTTGGTAATATATGTTATGGTGATGCAAGTTTGATTAATGGTCTTTATGTTCTAAATATGGATAATCCGATTTATAACATAAATAAACGGGAGGTCAAATCAAATAGTTCAAATTTAACCTATCTCTGGCATTGTCGCCTTGGTCATATAAACAAAACTCGCATCTCCAAACTCCATAAAGATGGATTATTGAACAAATTAGATTTTGAATCATATGGGACGTGCGAAGCTTGTTTAAAAGGAAAGATGACAAAGGCTCCGTTTGTTGGACAAAGTGAGAGAGCAAATAATGTATTGGGAATCATACATAGTGATGTATGTGGCCCGATGAACATACAAGCTAGAGGTGGTTATAGATACTTCATTACATTTACTGATGATCTCAGTAGVTTCRRYTATGTATATTTGATGCGACATAAGTCCGAGTCCTTTGAGATGTTCAAAGACYTTCAAAATGAAGTACAAAACCAACTTGGAAAGAGTATTAAGATTATTCGATCTGATCGAGGTGGCGAATACTTGGACCATGATTTTCTTTATCATCTTAGAAATTATGGTATCGTATCACAACTCACTCCACCTGGAACACCATAGTGGAATGGTGTTTCCGAAAGAAAGAATCATACACTGTTGGACATGGTACGATCTAAGATGAGTCAATATGACCTTCCGATGTCCTTTTGGGGATATGCTCTAGAGACAGCAGCTGTCACACTAAACCGGGTTCCATCAAAATCTATTGAAAAGACACCATATGAGATATGGATTGGGAAGAGTCCCAAATTATCTTTTATGAAGAATTGGGGTTGTGAGGTTTACGTACGCCGTCTAATCACAACTAAATTAGAACCAAAATCTGATAAATGCATATTTGTAGGATATGCCAAAGAAACTATGAGATATTATTTCTATCATCCTCACAACAATAAAGTGTTTGTTGGGCGTACTGGTGTCTTCTTGGAAAAGGAATTTATTTCCAAAGGTATCAGTGGGAGGAATATAGAACTTGAAATTGTTCAAGATCAAAATATGTCAACACAGACGAAACCAACATAGACACCACAAGTAATTGTGGATCCATAAAGTGTTGTGGAAAGACAGTCTCTCGTAGATCTGGTAGAAAACAGAATGAGCCTGAGAGATATGGATTTCTCATCACTCATACCAGGGATGTGATGCTTATGGATGATGAGCCAATTAGTTACCAAGATGCTATGACAAGCACCGACTCCGAAAAATGATTAGAAGCTATGAGAATAGAAATGGACTCCATGTATGTAAACCAAGTTTGGAACTTAGTTGACCCACCCAACGAGGTACGACCTATAGGGTGCAAGTGGATTTTCATGAAAAAGACTGACATGGATGGTAATGTGACTACCTATAAAGCACGATTGGTTGCAAAAGGTTTCAAACAAATTCAAGGTGTTGATTATGATGAAACTTTCTCTCCAGTCGCAATGATTAAGTCTATTGGAATTTTACTAGCTATTGCAGCATACCACGATTATGAGATTTGGAAAATTGATGTCAAAACAACTTTCTTTATGGAACTTTACTTGAGGATGTATATATGATACAACCTGAAGGTTTTGTCACTCACGAAAAATCTCATAAGGTATGCAAGTTGCAACGATCTATTTACGAATTGAAGGAAGCTTCAAGGAGTTGGAACCATCGTTTTGATGAAGCAATCAAAGAGTTTGGTTTCTTGAAAAATGAGGATGAACCTTGTGTCTACAAAAGGATTAGTGGGAGCACCATATCATTTCTTTTATTGTACGTAGATGACATACTACTCATTGGAAATGTTATTCCGACACTTGAGTCTATAAAGGCTTGGTTAGGAAAATGTTTTTCAATGAAAGACTTGGGTGAAGCTGCCTATGTGTTAGGTATTCGGATCTATAGAGATAGATCGCGGAAATTACTTGGCTTAAGTCAGAGTACATATATAGACAAAGTATTGAAAAGGTTCAACATGTCTAATAGCAAGAAAGGGTTCTTACCTATATCTCATGGCATATCACTTTCTAAGACGCAATGTCCTACTACATCTCAAGAGAGTGAACGAATGAGTAAGATTCCATATGCTTCAGCAATTGGATCTATCATGTATGCCATGATATGCACTCGACCTAATATATAGTATGCTTTGAGCATGACGAGTAGATACCAATCTAATCCAGGAGATAGTCATTGGATTGCCGTCAAGAATATCCTAAAGTACTTGAGAAGAACAAAGGATTCATTCTTGGTTTATGGCAGTGAAGAAGAATTGAGTGTAAAGGGTTACACTGATACAAGTTTCCAAACAGATAAAGATGATTTTCGATCACAGTCGGGTTTTGGGTTTTGCTTTAATGGTGGTGTTGTGAGTTGGAAGAGTTCCAAACAAGCAACAATAGCTGATTCTACAACAGAAGTTGAGTACATCGCAGCATCAGATGCAGCCAAGGAAGCCGTTTGGATCAAGAAATTTATTTCTCAACTTGGAGTTGTTCCTAGTAGTGATAGTACTTTAGAGTTGTTATGTGACAACAATGGAGCTATAGATCAAGCCAAGAAACCTAGATCTCACCAAAGATCCAAGCATATTCTTAGAAGATATCATCTCATTAGAGATATTATTGAAAGAGGCGATGTTAGTATAAGTAGAGTGTCAACCAAAAGCAATGTTGCTGATCCATTAACCAAACCGTTAACACAACAGAAGCATGAAGGCCACTGTAGATCCATTGGTATATGATGCATGGATGAGTGGCTTTAGCGCAAGTGGGAGATTGTTAATGAATGCACAAAAACCAATCATATGATGATTGTGACTTTGAGTTTTGTTTCATTAAATTAATAAATATAAAGGCATTGCCCGTTTTATTTTGTCTATATTATATTCTTTGTTTTAATTATTCATAATAAATAACCTTAGAATAATGTATTCTAAATGTCCCTAGTTAAATTTAATTTCGGGTTTAAGGTTGAAGTAATATGATAATGACTAGCATATGTAGGGATTCATATAGAGATATTTAATCTGCATATGGGTACAAAATGGAGACTTTGTGTATCGGACGTGACTCGTTATGAGAACACTTCATTGGATGTCAAGTGAGTGTCATAAGTGTTTCTCATATGGTCAATGTACATATAATTCTTTGACATGAGAACATGGAGTTTGTTATGTGTGAGTAATGTATTTTGACATTTATTCTAATCATTCCGTAACTGGGTGACAGAATGATAGTTGGATATGTTGCATATCACATAATAGAATTAGCATGTATCGAGATAAGATTTGTCCCTCCTTTATGACGGGAGTGATGTTTCTAGTCCCCTTAATAAATATATATACTAAAGAAATGCATGCATGTTTAGATAATTGATATGAGATATAATTATCTATTTTTTGTTAGTATGTTAGATAATCAAGAAACTAGAGATTGGACATAACGAGAATGACACAATCAATGTCTCGTGTTCAACCTGGACATCAAGGACAAAAGAATTAAATATGTAAAACTAAAATTGACTACAAACCGATAATTTGTTGTATCACTAATTCTCGTCATTTGGGTAACGGTGATGTATTGCTAGATACCGCTCATCGTTTATAACTATAAATATGAGATTTATATTTATTATCAACATGTCGAGAATCCATTGGGTCACACGCTTTGAACATATTCGAATAAGGAGTTTCAATAATTAAAATGTTTAATTATCATATCTGATTTGTATCGATTTAATCTGATTAAATAAAATCAGATATTATTTATGTTGGACATAAATAAAGATGACTAGAGATGGATTTGTAAGAGAGTGATGGTGTATGAAGGTCTTACACTCAAGCATGGTGGAGGCATGGTGGAGGTATGGTGATGGTTAGACCATACATCCCATGTTCATATAAAATGTATGGCATTTTTATGCTAGTGTTTTTTAGTCTTGCAATTCTCTCTTAAAAATCATTTACAACAATATGCTCTCTTTTCTTTCTAAGTTTTGAAACCGTGACTAGCATCACGAGAAGGCAAAGGATTCAGATTGTTCGCATGGATATCGTGGAGGCATCAAGATTTGTTTGTTGCTGTGATTCAAAGTCTCGCTAACTATGAAGTATAATTTTGAAACACCCGATTTATTCCGGTTCGTATGGGTCCTTGGAGGGTTACGGTTTTATTTTCCGCTGTGCTTGAGATCCCGTAACCCAACAGTTTGGAAATAGATACATTGTCGTATAAGCTAGTGGAGGGATTTTGAGAAGAGGAAGGAGGAACAACAGACGAATAGGATGCCAATAGATCTATTATATAAATTAAACTGACCAACTCTGATACCACTTATTATTCCTGAAATAAAATGGCGAACCTTAAAAAGTAATTGTAGAAAGGGGGTTGAATACAATTACTCAAAAAAATTATTTAATTTAATTCATATTGAATTTAAATCGAAAATATACTCAGAAAACAAGATTGATGCAGAATAGGAAAGATTAAAATTTGTCTTTACAATCTTTCACTAAGAATACAAGAACTCAACTAACATTAGAAATTTTATGCCTTTTGAAAGAGCTATGGATTTTTGCTTTTGTACATAGAGAACTGTTGAAAGCGCAACCTTGCATGGGAACACTACTCTGCTTTAAATACCACCATGTGCATTAAATGTATGGAGACACTTGTCACTTCGGGATAAGAGTTCAGCTATGACTTCAGAACCTTTTTAGAGCGTCCTTTTTCCCGTACAAGACAAAGGACTTGTCTCCGAAGCAATTGTATGTCATTCCTTCAAATGTCACATCAAGAGCATACTAGGACAAACATGTCTTTCCAGGTACTTTATAGAATGTCTTTGTCAATGACAAGGTTGGCGAGATTTGGTTAGAAAAAGTTGTTACATGCATATCTATCCATTGACCAGCCAATAGTCAAGAGGACTATCCGATCAAAGTTTATCGGTTGGAGAAAGCTTGGTGTGCGAGTTTGAATAGTGTGTCATCATCCACATTGGTCGATTCACTTCATGGGTATCTTTTAGTCTTCGAGTCACTGAATTCCTTAAGTACAAACCAAGCTAACTAAAAGAACCAAAAGATAACATTACAAATGCCAAGGATATAGGGAAAGAGATCGAAGAGTCATTAACAAACTTTCGGTGACCCAAGAGAAACCAAACAGTGGGTTATGCGAGTTTGGTTGTAGCTTAAGCCGGGTAAGCTACTGTTATGCCTAGAGCTGACCTCTTTTTGTCCATCAAATCAACTTTATCCCAAATAATAGTAACCCAAACAAAATAGTGGGGTTTTCACTTACAAAATTCTAGAAATATGAAATAGTGGACATCAAATTTTACGAGTATTACACTTCTAAATAAACAATCATAAAACCCTTAATTCTTTCATCAATTCATAAATCTTCCAAACCCACCCCTTAACTTTTAAATTTCTGAAATACGCCCCAAGCTTCCATAACTTCTTACCTTCAACTTCTCCTAGTAAAGATATATTTCAAACACAAATTAATAAACATCCAAGGAGCTCAGGGAGTTATTATACCTAAATAACTAATTTACTCTAATTTTTATAAGCAAAATTATTAATTACGTCATTTATAACTATTATCTAATTGAAAAAAAAAATTAAACAACATATCAGATGTAAAGATGGTTCTTTCAACGGTTTTGTTCTATCGTATCCAGCTTACCAAACGCAACACAAACAATTGTCACATTCTTGTGGTACTGAATGTTGTTTAAAACTAATCATGTGATGTCTTGTCATATCCAATTCAGTGATTTGCACATCACATACTATATAAAAGGTTATGGACTCACAATAATAAAATCGGGTTTATAGGACACTCCCAAATTCTAAACGTCCTAATAGACCTCTTTATAGGACTTAGTTTATAGGACCAAAAAAATAAAGTGTCCAATTTAAAGGTGTTGTAATAAGTTTATATAACGTTTTTTGACATCGTAATAAGTTTTTTTAGGACACTTTTAATATAAAGCGTCTCATTATCAACTTTACATGACACTATTTGAAAAATTGTCCTATAAAAACAAGTGTCCTATAAAAAATTGTGTTTACAGGACAATTTCTCTAAAGTGTCCTATAAAGTTGCTAATGCGACACTTTGTATTAAAAATATTCTCAAAAACTTGTTAAGACGCACAAAAGTGTCATATAAACTCATTACAACGCCTTTAGATAGAACGCTTCATATTTTCGTCCTATAAATTAAGTCTTATAAAGCGGTTTATTGGGACACTTGTTTTCAGTATTCTAGTAGCATTATCTGTAGAAGATCTGTAACTTGTTAAATAATATCCAGATTAAGTAATCTGACGATGTATACTTAATGAGAATGACAAGAGCATCCTCCATCACTATCGTTCACATGCATATGATGAGGACTTAAATAGTAAGAAGACAGAGATCAAAATACGACAATATGGGTTCTTCTCCTCCACAATTCCATAATTCATACATATACACACAAACTTGGCTGCTCATATGTTTAACCTCTAGTCACTACCATTTTTTTAGAAAAACCATTAATAGCAACTGTTTGTCCTTTTCTTAAACTCTTACCCATTAAGTGTTTACCGGTAAAATTTAACACCATTATTTACTTACCGGGTAAGATTTTAGTCCACCAGAACGACATCGTATGCAATAATTTTCCCGGTAAGCGCTTATCGTGGTATCCCTTACTTACCGGGTAAGATTCATGGTCCTTGTCATATTCATTAGGTAAGGTAACATGACTTGGCAAGCCTTATCCAAATAAGTGTTTGATAAGCGGCTCCTAAATCATTAACTGTTTTCACATGTAATTTAGTATTATTTTGTGAATTGATAAATAAAAAAGTGAGTGAAACATGAGATACAATGATGGATAAAGCATTTGTTTTTGTTGAAAATGACAAAAAAATATATATTATATGATGAAATTAAATATATTTCTTTCCCAAAAAAAACAAATCAAAAATTTTCTTGTGGCATAAAAAAGTTGGCAATTTTACTTTACAGGTTGTGGGCATGATAAGACTCGCTTATAATTGCCCACAAATATTATTGGCCCCCTCTTGCCCCCTTCTTGTTTCTCTATTTCCTTTTCAAAATAATTAATACTTTTATATATTTAAATATATTTTATTACTTTTTTATTTTAAAAATGAAAAAGCCATTTCGTTTAATAAAAAAAATGATAACAACGTTAATCGTATATAAAATATAAAAACTAATAAAAATAATTAGAGATGAAAAAGACAGAAAAAAATGCTTTAATCTGAATTTATGTGGTTTTGATCAAACAATAATGTTTTTCTTAATAAAATATAAATTTGAATATATCATGAAAATTAAATATATAGAAGTTCTTATATTTTTTTAATTTATTTAATTTAATTTTTTATTATAATTTAATTTAGGTTTCATGACGAAATAATTTATTTTTTGGTTTAATAATATAAATTTAATAAAGATAATAACTAAGTATTCTGTTAGAATTCAATAATTATTCTAATTATATTTTAGATTTTCTATTTAAAACACGAATTTCATTCTATTTTTTAATTATATTTATCTATAGTTAGTTACACGAATTCAAACATGAAGCTTAATAAGTTGTACTTACGTACAATTTATTTGTAATCTTGAATTTTAAGTAATATGCATCAATAAGCAGTACTTCATGTATAAAAGATGGTTTTTAAGAGTTTTTGTCAAATGCTTTATAATATTTTTGAGCAAGTAATAATGTTTTTCTTAATAATATATAAATTTGAAGATATTATAAAAATTAAAAAATGTATATAAAAGTTTTCATTTTTTTAATTTATTTAATTTAATTTTTTATTATAATTTAATTTAGGTTTCATGACGAAATAATTTATTTTTTGGTTTAATAATATAAATTTAATAAAGATAATAACTAAGTATTCTGTTAGAATTCAATAATTATTCTAATTATATTTTAGATTTTCTATTTAAAACACGAATTTCATTCTATTTTTTAATTATATTTATCTATAGTTAGTTACACGAATTCAAACATGAAGCTTAATAAGTTGTACTTACGTACAATTTATTTGTAATCTTGAATTTTAAGTAATATGCATCAATAAACAGTACTTTATGTATAAAAAATGATTTCTAAGAGTTTTTGTCAAATGCTTTATAATATAGTATAGATTTAATGTAAAATTGACATTTTTTAAAAGTCGAATTTGTACAATAAATGGAAGCCATAATAGTAAACAAAGTTGTACTCTAAAAATTGTAATTCAGTTTTACAGAACTTATCAAGTTCTTTTTTAAAGTTTAAACTTGTTAGAATCTGATAACAATTGACATTTTTTTACCAATAAAAAATCAATTGAATACTTGGGAACAATTACAAATTCAAAAAAAAAATTGAAACCATTCAAAGTACTAAAATCATAACATCATTTGTAATAGAAATTCTAACCTAAACTGTAACTCATAAATCCTATTCTAGAAATAGGAACAATATCAGTTATGAAGATTTTACATGTAACCCACAAATCGTAACTTTTTTCTAGTAAGAACCATCATAGCTGGTGGAAGGATGGGTGGAGACGAAACCGTCTAATTCCTAGAAGAAACCTTCGTGTATGATCTCCATCTTCGGCTTATGACAATGGGATAAGAGATAGTTTAAAACTGAGATGCCAAAATACGGTAGAGTCGGGTTGGGACCAATTATGATCCAAGAATGTTTACGAGTATTTTTGAAAATGAGGCCTGACCCTACTATGGGACAAGGACCGATTATACATAGGTATTGATGCTATTCATGTAAATTTACTATTTACGGATTTTTTTTATAATTGTAATACGAATTTCCCAGATTTTTAAAAAAAAATTCAAATTTTTTGATATCTTTTTCAAGTAAATGCAAAAATTTAAAGTGTGTTTAGTTACACCGTTTTAAAAATCACAATTTGTAGAACTTGTATAACATTTTTGTGTAAATAACATTCCAAAAAATTGAACCTTTTTAAAAGTTGGGCTGGGCCCGGACCAATTATGAAGGACCACGAGAGGACCGGTTGTTAGGCCTAGGAGTAGGATCAGTCGTCGTACTTCTGGTCTGGACCAGCCGACTCGGTTAGAAAACAACTTCTTCCCACCGGGACCAATTTAAGAATGATCGGGCTTGTGACCCGTTTTTAGTCATCGCTATTTTAAAGTTTATTCAATTTAGGCGCCAAGATTTATGAATTTATGAAAAAGTATCTCATTAGAAGACGATTGTTGTCCTTTCGTGCATATCAATGTAAACCTATTCCCTAAATCCTACAATACTTTTTCCATAGAAGTTTCCTAGATTAGATACATTAATACACAGAAACAGGCATGATTAAGCATTAATTCATAATTTGTTACAAAAAATCGTATTTAAAATTGCAACACATGAATCATAACCTTTTCTGACCCAGAATTGAGACCTTTTGTCACCCATTGGTACCCTTTAATTATAAACATTTCATAACCTTTGAGACAAATCTGTAGTGGGGCGTATAGAGATGGAGTTGGGAGAACCGGCAACGAGGCATCGTTGTCAAGAGAAGTTGAAATCGAGCTTATCCATAAAGACAGAGGAAAGAAGATGGAAACGAAGAGAAAGGAAAAACTAAGAAGAATATTTAGGTGTAATCTCGTCACTGAAAAATAAACATGTGGCATGTTGTTGACAGAATGATAACATGGAGCATGTTTTTGTAATTTAAATTATTATCGAGTACAACCACTTTTATAAGTTACACTGTTTTTTAAACCGAACCTATGAGAAAGTAGGAGTAAGCAAAAAATTCTATGAATTCCTTATATAAGTTCCTCTTAATGTGCAAGGAAAGAGAAAAAAGGAAATATGAAAAATATTTGCAATCTTTTATGACAAAAATACCATTTCGAGAAAAAAATGTAAATGATATATTTGTAAGAATAACGTCTTTTTTTCTCCTTTTCAAGAACATTTGTTTCCTTTCTATTCTCTCTTTCCTTTATGGTGTGTTCTCGATTTTGGAAGAAATAAGCCAATTCAACAGTTTTTGGTTCAAAATTCTCACCAGTAAGGGTCAATGGAATGGCTCCAGACAGATTTGGGATTTACGATCCAGAATCATGGGATCGGATGATGACCTTGGGTCGTACCAAGTTTGAAACCAATTGGATTTATTAGAAGAGCGTTCCACCTTAGAGTGAAGCACCTGGGAAAAGAACCCGTCTCTGTCTCGACTGTGCTACCAAAGGCTCTGGGGGAGCATAAGGAGATTACCCGTTGGTGTCAATTAGGCGGTCTGTGGACTTTTGACACTATTCTTGAACAACTTGGCGTCCGGCCTTCTTTTCAAACCAAAGAAATGGAAGGAAATAAAAAACATTATTTGTGTTCTCAAGAGGTAAGAAAAAGAAATGAAAGAAAATGAATTCTCATCTTCTTGAGTAGCAGAGAAAATAAAAGAAATGTCATTTTTATAAATATAGCATAATTTATTTTACAGTGGATTGCAATTATTTGGTAGATGTATAATTTTATAAATATTTTTAATCGTTATTATTTATTTCTTTTGATAGCCTCCCATATTTAGAAGGAAAGTCGACAAGAAATTCGAAAACACGAGTTTCTCTCTCTCTCTCTCTCTTTAATGTCCTTCCTTTTCATTCATTTAAAAGGACTCCAAAATACAAATAAAAAAAATTCTTTCTTTTCCTTTCCACTATTTATGTTATGCATATATAATTTCGTTTTTGGAATTCCGTATTGTAATGATTTTAACTTAAATTATATACACTGACAATGATATGCATGATTTATTTGAACCGAATAAACTGGTCAAAGCAATTTGACGAGTTTCATGATGATTTGAATGGTCTACTGGTTTAAATTTTAATTTGAAGTAAAAAATCCGTCATTTCAACCATATATTAATAACATATTAAAATGTAAGATGTATTTGGTTCAGACAAGGGAATGAAAATGAAAAAAACATAAAATAAGAATGAGAATGAATTTTTACTCTCCTCAATTTAAAAATGAATGAAAACTTGAATTTGTGGGAGAATGAACCTATTATATTATATAAAATAAAACAATTTATTATATTTTAAACCAATTAAATCCATATATACATATGCTTACCAATGGTTGTAAAAATTTGATAGTTAAATCGTGTGTTACATTTTTTTTCTAATTATAGTATCCAACCTTTAATCAATTAAATCCATATGATATGAATTCGTTACTATCTACATTTGAACCGGTCAAAATTCTTCTATTAACATATAATCAGAGATAATAACGTTGAAAACTCGGACTTAATCTACCGTCTGCATATTATCATATATTATGTATATAAACAAATAAATTATCTTTATGAATTTAGGGGATGTTTGAGATTGCTTATTTGAAATAACTTATGCTTTTCTATAAAAACACTTATCAACTTATTATAAGTCAGAAGACTTTAACTTCTTCAAAAACTCCTTATTACCGTTTTGGCACTTGTATAAGTTGTTCATCCAAACACTCAAAAGTGCTTATTACCGGTACTACTCCGAAATAAATCAATAAGTTGTGTTTATAACAATTCCAAACACCCCCTTAAATTATTTGTTATTCCTAAATTTAGGGCACTCAACATGTTTTTTTGTCCATAGAGTATAGTGGCAAACACTTAGATATAATCTCTTGAAAATCATACATTAAAAACATCAATAATGACAAGATTAAATAAAATAATTTGTTAGTGTAATGATCCAAGGTGACATATCTTAGTGTTGTCTTAAATTGTGGACCCACAATTTCATACAATACATCATAAAAAATTGTTCTTTCATCATACTGAAATTCCATTAAAAATGTCATAATTTCAATTAAAGAAGATCGAGTATTTTTTTATGGAAAAAAATATTAAATAGTTGTTTATATAGTTATGGGTGTATCAACTCGCTACAATTATGTGTATGTAGATTTACTCGTTAAAATATGATTTGGTGTATTTGATAGAGTATTTAAAAGAATTTTTAAGTTTATAAAAAACTAACAATCAGATGTATATATAGTTATGTGTACATAAACTCTTTTAATTTATAAACTTTTTCTATAAGATGATGTTATTTTGAACTTTATTTGTACGTTTCTGTATACAACAAAAGATTGCATACCACTATGCCCAAAACAAATAAGATTAGAGAAGATCAAAACAAACAAAAAGTTGAAGAGCAAATTTTATGCAAGAAATATAAACGAACAAGGTCAGACTAAACACACAGCCTAATCAAAAATAGAACTCGAAATAAAGAAACAAGCAACACTGAAAGGTGTAACCTCTGCGACTTCAAAAGATGAAGCGACAGAGCCCGAAGGAAACACAAACACAAACGACCTCCAAGCCCAAAGAACAACAAAAGCCCAGTACAAACACTAACAGAATGTTGTGACTGCGCCATACACCAAGCAAGCAAAGGCTAGCCGAAATTACGGAGATTGCAACACCAGTCCGACCACAAGTCTTTAAAGTTCTTGCACTGGTTGGAAACACAAGTGAAAAACAATAATTGAGTTTCGAACACAAGATTTGTTTATGAAAGGAATTGTAATTTTGCATTCATATTAATTGCCTTTCCATAATTCTCAGTAGTGGAAATTTCAGTAGGTAAGTTTAAGTTTAACCAAATATTTAAATTCAAAAGGTAAAACGCCAAACTATACTAGATATTATCTGTTTTCTCCACATCTAGACTCACGGTTTAAAAATGTGTTTGATATAGGATGTATTCAGTTCATTATAAGACAACCTTATTTCTCCTCCCCAACCAATATGCCATATGGGAGCTTACAATCCATCCCCTTCGGAGCCCAGCATCATCGCAAGCACAGATGTATGGTTCTCAGCTTTGATACCATTTGCAATATTTCAGGTCAACCATACCATATATTATTCTCTTTGTCCATACCTAGACTCAGTTTAAAATATGTCTGATATATAAGGTATCCACTCCCTAATAAGACAATCTTATTTCCCTTTACCAATCGATATGCGATCTTACATTAAGATAGATAAAACGTAATTATATTTTATAGTTTTTTTATTTTTACATATTTGTTTAGTTACAATATTATGTTTTTATAAGTTGTGAATATTTCATAATTATTATTTTTGTACGATTATAATCAAGTCATCAATTACAAAATATTAGAAATGATTAAGATGCTAACAAAATATTTGTTAAATTGTTTGCTTTTCATCATCATCGTATTCCAAACTAAGCATTTATACTCGTAACTTTATTAAAAATAAATTGAAAATAATACAACTAATATAATTATGCATCAAGTTTCAAGTAGACACATCAACTATAAAACAATTAATGATACTATACTTTACATTTATAAATCAGATAGAAATCACTTAAAATAACATTAATGTTACCATTTATTTTATTAACCTGGATTTCCAACCGTTATGCATGCCAACTAAGTCCGGGACGACCACCTGTTTTGCGGGTAGCCCGGAGTCACCGTATTTGAACCTCCGTGGCCACTAGGAGATTTTTATTTCTCCTTGGATTTGAATATGGGACCTCCAGACACTTTTGATCTTTGGAGCTCAAGCTTAAATCAATCAAACACCACTTTTGTGGTTAAAATGGCTATTGGGCAAAATGATAACTAAGGATGGCAAAAAACCCTGAAACCGATGGTGAAAACAAAAACCGAAACTTTTGGGCTGGGTTCGGGGACATCTTATCGCGGACAGGGCGGGGATCGGAGATAAATTCGGGGATTTTAACGGGGACGGGGGCGGGGACGGTGATCACCGGCCCGACCCGGCCCGATATGTATATGTATATATTAATTTTAATTTATATACATGCATATATATATATATATATATTTATATATAATATCATTAAAAGAAAATAGTAACATTAAAATTTAAAAGACTTTTATCCACTTTACCTAAACAACCCAAATAAAGCTTACGAAAAAATCTAGTTTATTTGTCTAAAATCGTGATTTTAGTTGTATGATGTTTGAATTTCTATTTAATTCTATATTGTAATATAATATATTGTTTGTAATTGGTTCAATTATGTTTGAGACATTTAAACTTACAAGTTTAAAAAAATTGTAATTTACTTTTAATTGTGAAAATTAGCATGTTGTAATTTTTTTCAGATCGGTTTCGGGTTCGGTTATAACTAACGGGGAAAAAGAGAATTTTTACCCTTAACGGGTTCCCCAACAGGTATCAGAGAAACCGCGGGGACCCGATGCCCCGACTGGGATCGTGGCGGTTACGAAGACGGATTTAGCTATTGTTTTCGAGGACGGGGATACCAATACCCTGCCTGAACCCGACACGTTGCCATTCCTAATGATGACCAAAATTTGGAACCAAACAACATATCAAGTAAACTTGAATGGGGATGTAAACCTTAAATAAATAATCCATGTTTTCTTATAGTTCGAACATTAAAATTTTGAATAACAGAAAAGTTGATATTTCTTTTTCTATCTTACTTATTGACGATGGCCGCTAGCGAGAAGTGATGATAGTAAGCATAACGAAACAGAAGGTGACGACAAAGGAAGTAGGGGAAACCGGTAAGAGGATAGTGGTGAGAGTGCAGGGCCGTCCATGGGCCTGTTAAATGTGCCATTCAGAACAGGGCCCCTAATGTTTTGGGGCCCAAATTTTACAGCCCATCTAGGTCTATTCTAATATACCTTCATTTGGCCCAATTTTACAGTAAGCCTCACGCCTCAAGGGCACAACGCACGATCGCGCCTACGGTTTCACCAGGCACCAACCTTGCATTCACGGTTCACGACGACACACTCACACAGTACACGATTGTCGATTTCATACCTGGAGTCCTGGACACGCTGTTCTAGAACCAGGCGTGACCGCGTGAGGCGTCCAGACCTCGTGCCCTCATCGCCTCGATCTCCCCTCTCGGCCTCTCCTCTCTATCCGTCCCTTCCTCGATTATCGTCGATTGAATTCTTCAAAATGGCTAATGATTTGGAGTCAGACCATTCGGTTTTAGATATGCAACGGAAACTAGAACAACGGTCAGATTTTAGATTATTTTTGTTAATTATAAATACATGTTTGGTCATGGTCAATTTGTTGTTGATTACTCGTTGTCTCGTTCCCTGATTGGCTGATTACTATTCACTGTGACTGTTCTAAGTGTTCTTAAATCTTGTAATCTCAACAATTTGGTCGATTACTTATTGTTTTTTTGTTGATTTCATTTGTCATTTGTCATTTGTGTTGTTGGTCTTGGACTATTGGTGAGTGAGTATGTGGTCGATTTTAACCTAATTCCTAAATCCTAGAGGTGAGATAAAGTATCCTAATTCGGTAATTCCTAAGTTCTTTATCTGTAATTATGTGTACAGTGTATACACAAATTGTCAAATTCCTAGAAGTGTTGTTTTGTGTTGTGTAGTTCAGTTGTATTGTCCAATCCAAACTTCAATCTTCAGATTGTTTAGGAATTATGTTCAAACGATCAAATTATTATTTCTTATTTCTAACTGTTTATCTCTTGCAGTGCAAATTGTGCAATCAAAATCTTTTGGGACTTGGGAGGACCAAGCATCAATAGCTAGAAGTAGTATTATCATCATCACTCAGGTTATTTTGTTCCTTATCTTTTTTATTTTACTTATTTCAGTTCTAATATGTCTTCTAGGGTTAGAAAATATGATTCTGGATGTCAAAAACGGAAAAAAAAGAAAAGAATTGAAGAGATAATTCAATCTCAAAAGGGATCTTTTGATAAATTTGTCTTAAAAGAAGGTTCGTCTTCTCTTAATTTGGATGATGTAACAGGGCCTCCAAAAAGGTTGGGACGGTCCTGTGAGAGTGGAAAGATATCGTACCTGTCATTAATGTACAAATTAAGCATTAAAGAAAATTTGTGATTACGTCAAGCAAAAATGTGTTAAATAAAACAAAATTTGGTTTAGTTCTTGTTTGTTGTGTTGAGGGATTTTTTCTTATTCGATATAGTAAGCCTTCAATTTTTTAATACCTATCTGATAACATGGATGTAGACATGTCATTAATATTGTAAAACTGATTTACATGGATCGGCAAGTTTATATATTGTTCTGTTTTTTTGTTAAAAACACAAAGAGTTTTAATTTCAATGTTTGTCTTCACTTAGGCTGAAAATTAATATAATAGGTAAATGGATACAAAATAGAAAAAAAAAATGAAAAATTGTTAAATCCATTTAGAAAAAAATTATTCCTTATACTAAATATAAACGGCTGGTCCCAAGAGTGATAAGTAGGTTGTTAACGGTTTGTAGATAGAGGTTGAATACAAACACAACTATTTCATTTTTAATTTTTTTATTGTTTTAGAAGAAGAATCAATACGCTTGAGTTTACAGACTCTTCTGGAATAAGAAAAGGAGTAAACCTGATCTAAACAATCTTATTTTGAAATTAGAGAGCATTTAGAATCTCTAAGAAGCAAGGTAGAGAAAGCACAAATGTTCTTGCACATAATACACTTAAAGAGAAGATAAGAGCAAGGAGGAAGAAAATAGAAATGGTAGTGAGAAAGAGAATATTCTCAACTATTTATACCATATGCATTAAATGCACATAGTAGGTATAATCCACGTGTCAAGAGGAGAATGGCTCGCAGGTACTTCTCATATGAAGTTAAGGCAAACTTTGGCCGCTAACGAACAACGCTTCAAAGAAGTTAGATCGTATTATACCTTATGTCACATAGAAGCATGGGATTTTAACTTGTTCAAGAGGGAAAAAGACAAAAGCTTCATACGCAAGATTCTAATTCAGCGAGAGGGAAAGCACTAAAGACTTCTTCAATTGATGTTGATTACTTGAGTACAGCTTCACATTTCTTCAAATAGGTCATGTCACTAAATGTTGCTTCAAATCTTACTATCTTTATCTATAGCTACTTCTTCGACATAGTTGAAATTTGTTTAATGTGATGTTGTCTTAGATAAAAACTATAAGTTCTAAGTTAGTTGGATTACTCAGCGAACAGTAAAAAGGCCCAATCGTTGGTGGCTTTCAGTTAGAACTTAACAAGATAAATTAAACAATAAGTATAAAGGGTCATCATTAAATCACTGAGAGATGATGGGAGCAACAATCTCCCCCTATTTAATGATGACAAAGTAACACAAAAAAATTGCTAAATGAAACAAAAAGGGAATATAACTCATAAATACAGTGTCTCATTAATATTTTCAGGGATCTTTTGAGCACTTAGATGAAATAAAGTGCTTCAGATAAATCTTCCATTAAATAGCTGAGAGGTTATAAGTACTAAAAGAGAAATACAATAACTGAAAGATACAAATGGAAGTTACTTCTATACTAATCAGGCAGATCATCAAAACTTACATAATAGGTATAGAAGAACTTACTCTATCTATTCGTCTTTTCAACTCTATTATGGTGTTCCTATCAAAAGCATTTTAGGGTGATTGGACGTATCACTAGAGGTCAATAGGAAGACTAGATGCTCAGCTTGCGCGATAGAAAGCTCTAAAGATCTCTGAAACTGTAGATCAGTATTCATATAAGAAGATACCATGGATTGGCTTGAAGAAACTTCCCAAGGTATCTGAGTGCCTTCAGGAGGAAAAGAGAGATTTAGCATGAAGAGATTAGGGATAGAAGGCTTGGAGAGAATTTCATCCAAAGAAAACTTGGTCTCATGTTCATTCTTATTAGATAGGCCATCTACAACGGTTGCACCTTTTTGAGTATTCAACGGCTCTAAAGGATTGTTGATGATGCACTTCATCTTGTCAAGATATCTCTTCAGCTCTTATTAGACGTACCCCTTAAACATGGATTTAGATTTTTGAATGGCCTTCAAAAGTTCCAATCATTCAAAGTACCCATATTTGTGAACGAAGAAGGGGTAGTCGGTGACACTTGAGAATTCGTCCTTTAAGATAGTCATGTTGATTAGTAGATTTCTTTTCTTTGTTCTTCCAGTGATTGTCACATCAGTGATCTTTCCCTGAGAGAGACGCTGATTGACTTTCAGCTTACACCACTAAATCTTCTTAGCCTTTAGATTTTCTTCTTCAACTTTATTCTTTTCTGCTTCTTTCATCATAAGAGCTTGAGCGACATTTGGATCTTTCTTTCTGAACTTACCTGTAGAGTGAGTATCTAACGCAAGTGCATGAGGCAACTCTAAGCTTTCTTTTGTCAGACGTAGCTGTCTCTAAATCTCTTCCTAAGCTTTGAGATCTTCCTCTTTCTCAGCAATAGATAGAAAGATGAACTAATCCCTTATTAGACCCTATCATTTTGTATTATGAATGTATGAAAAAAATTAAGTGCTGAAGTCTAGAACCAAAATTTAAGATGAACCAAAGATGTCTAACAAGAAGATCACTCGGCAAGGCAGAGACCTCGACTGTCCTCTGAAACCCCTTTTGGACTCAACCATATATGCAATGAACAAGTGTGAAGCAACACATGCATAAACATTCTTTCCTAAAACCTGTTAGAGCACCTTTACACATGGAACTCTTCCATTGGTATATGATTTGACTTCCTAGATTAGGCTTATAAATAGCAGCTCATGTGTAGTTCATTGTAAGATTTTAAACGGTATATGAATACACACTTACACACATCGTTTTATGAATGCTTTGAAGATCATTCAGGTGTAATTCATTCCTTTCAATTAATATATATGACGATGATGAGTACTTCCTACTTGTGATATATTTCATGTTTGTCTAAATTGTTAAGACCTTGTTTCATAGATCTTAATTTCTTCAGCTTTAGTTCATTTATTAAATCTAAATTGAGAAATTTAGAACAAACAATTGGAATGCCATCTTAAGTATTCTCAATCATAGCCTAACTTGCTAGATAAGAAGTATGGACCTAGGAAGCTTCAACATCCTGACAATCATGTATGGTATGTACTTTGATTTAAACCTAAACTATCCATTTTGATCTACAAAGAAATACTTGTTGTGGTGAACAAAAAGAGCAGCCTAATGGCTAAGAGTAAACCATTACCATCGGTAATGTTTTCGAGATTCTTGCCTCTGTTCATCCATTAAGCAGTATCCAAATGCTCCCTCCTATAATTGGAAACAAACCCCCCTTCTTCGTTGTGAACTCGTACAAACCCACAATCTTGAAGCAGGGTGACCAAAATGAAAAGCATATGTCAAAGATCATGCGGAAATTCATCCCAACCTCTTTTATTCTTATTTCGGATTATAGGAGCTTTATACTTGCCTTAGAAGCAAGGAAAGTTACCCTAGACTTTATAAAGCCTAGTTCTTCAAATGAGGGTTCTAAGAAAGTTGAAAAGAATATGGAGAGTGACCAAGAGAGTTCTAAACCCACAACCAAGAGGAAAAATGTAAAGAGAAGAGACAAGATGCCCAAGAAGGCATATATGTGAGAAAATAGTTGAGTCTACCCCAAGCAACCACATCATATATCCCTTGTAAATAATCATAAAAGGATACTACAGAAGAATGTATGCTCTATTCTAACATTAAACCCCAAGAAGAACATCCAGAGACCACTCTTTGGACCTATGGATTGCATATATCCAAGGAAGCCTACTTCCACCTTTGTCCTCTCAAAAGGACATTGGTGAAGAGATAAGTGCCCCTTATCCTTAAGGCATGATACAACAAACACAAATGGAAGCATCTGTTGCCCACATTGACAAAACAAAGCTCCTCAGGTCCATAGGGAACACTCGTTTTGATGCCAAAAACTGCTTATCAGAGAAGCAATGGTAATCTTTGAAAGCATGAGGCCTTTTTGTACTTGAGTAATAAAAATGTGACCAATATATCTACTTCGACCTCACTGACTTTGAAGAAGAGAGGTTCGATAGTAAGATCAGAAACCCAGAGTTTCCTTTTCATCTTCTAAAGAGTCATGAGGATCAGGTGGAAGTCCTTCCAAACTCAACATTCAAATAGGTTTGAAAGAAGGAACCTCTGGACTCAAGGTTCACTTGGATTCATGTGTTAAACCCAAGGTAACCCCCCATCTGACTGTGTTACAAAGGCATAATTTGAAGCCTTTGCTAACAATGTATAAAGATCCTTGCATGATGCAAACCTCACAATTTCAAAGACAAAGGCCTCTGCCTCAACCTCTGATCTCTAGTCAATCAAAGCCTTTGTCTCAACTTTTCATGAGGAATCAATTGCTAACTCCACCAAGCTGGAAATGGTGAAACAAATGATGGTCAAGAAGTCAAATGCACATAATTTAGCCTCGCACTCCAAGTTTGAGACTCTTTCTTCTCATCCCTCATTTATAGATGCATCAATTCAAAGTTTGAGTGAGTTCATCCAAAACCGGGCTCTAGAACCGGCTTCTACTTCTGCTCTATCCTTTTTTGGTCTAATTTTCTCTATATTGACTTCCAAAACTTCACCAATGAGATTAAAAGTATAATGACTATTGCCATGGTTCCTACCTTATACAAAGCCAATCACCATATTATACTTGCACAAATTCCAGACTACCATTATTCAAAGAGCCGGTATTGATGGAAGACATCCATCGATATTTATACAGCAAAGAAGATGAGGAAGTACACTTAGAGCCTCCAAACCTTCATCCAAAGGTAATGGAAGGTATAAGGTAGAGGTTTGCTCAAATGAGACCATCAGAAGTCAAGAATACTCAGATAAGGGTATAAAAATAGTTATGGATATCAAGATAAGGACTTATGCATACAAGACAATCAAGTACATAGAGTACACAATTAAGAGAGCTTATGGAAGGATTCACACATTCATTAATGATGATCTTGTCAATATCAGTTCATATGACTTGATAAATCTCCATGCGTTCACTACTCAACGCATTGGCAAAGGAATCAAGTTTGTGATGGCTCATGAAAAGATGAATGAGACAATGGGTCAATTATTCAAATTTAGATCGAAGACTGATTTTTGAATTTCCCTTGAAGTTGGAGTGGATTGACTGTCTGTAGCACCTCCAAATGAACACCATGAAAACATAGAACTATCTGTTCAACCTTGATTCTAACAAAGCCATAGCTTGGATTCCTATATAAGAACGAGAAAAGAAAAGAAGTTCTTTTGACTTATGGAATCTTTCAAGTATTTGACTGATACTTTGAATTGGCTTAAGAAGGAGGTTGCTAAGAGATTGGGAAGGAAAAATGTTCCTACAGAAGCTAGGAATAAGTTCATCAGGATTGTATCTTTTGTTGTGACCTACAAAGAACTAATCATGCGTTTTTGGAGGATCTACAATGATGATCCAAATGAGTCATACAAAATTCATTTTTCTATCTTTTTCTTCTTATTCAGCGGCAACGACTTTAGTCTACCACCAAAGTCTACCCAAGCTGCTCCCTCCTCATCCTCTATAAAGAGGACACACTCAGCAACCCCTCTTAGTCTCTCAAAGAAGGCTCGAAAAACCAAACAAGGGAAGACCTCTCAACTAGGTGAGTCCTCTCAACATGTCTCAGCTACTGAAATTCGCCCCTTCCCTGAGGCATCTGAACTAACACCATCTTTTTCTTTAATAGGTTCTTCATTTGCTGGCATATCGATTGTATTTTCCCAAACCACCTTAGTGACTCAACTCACTGAGTGTGTGACTTTCAGCACCACCATTTTTGTTCTGACTTATAGCATCATAACCGACTTCTCAACACATGTTGTCTCTTTTCCATGTTTATTGGTCTTGACAACAAGTGTTGATGATCTAATAGTAGTTGTCACCACTATTGGATAAGCCACCACTAGCACAGGACTTGAGGGAAATTCTTTCGAGATCCCTGAGCAACATGTGGCTGATCTTCTCGATAGCGCATTAGAGACGCTAGGCCTTAGTGGTAATCATTCGGATACTGCTGAGGAACCCTCATATATAGTACATATTCCTCCCCTTTTATTTGGTTACTAAACTTGAGCTTTCTTATGCTCAACTTTACTCTCCTAACTTTGGTTTTTCAAGTCTTAAGAAGAGTGAACCCCCAGTCATTGAGGCTATAGAACATGACATGGCTGGGGATGTCAAGCTACTCCAACCTGCTGTAGGTATCATCCTTGATGAAATGGACAAATTCAAGCATTCAATGCCCCTGAAGGAAGATATGGATCAATGCCTCTTTATTGTCAAAGTTGAGGTCCTTGAAGCTAAGTGCGAGCTGACGAACGTGAAGCTAGAAGTCCAACAAAAAGCCAAGGCCATCGTTGAACTTTCCAAGCATGCTGAGGAGGTTCAAGCTCAGCTCACCAAGCATGGCAAGCTACTAGAAAAAATCTTCGCATTTTTTCAGTGACCTGAACCTATCCCTGAACCTTCATTCAACAAGCATGGCCGTCAACAGTTGGACATGGTGGTTGAGCTCAACTTCCAGCAAGGAGAGGCTCTCCTCTCCATCGAGAAAAAGCTGGATGATTTGTATGCTAAGGTACCTTCCTCTCTTGATGATGATAAAGAGATAAAGAAGGCTAAAGTTGTTGCTGAAGCTTCAGTCACTATAGAGGTCTCCTTAATACTAGAAGAACGATTGTTGTCTTAAGAAAACGACCTTATCCAGAGATCGAGCATCAAAGTTGCTGATTTTGAAGACCCTCGGCCTTCCACATCTGCACTGATTTTAGATATCACTATTGGTAATGAAGAGGATGAAGATGAGTAAGATCCCAAGATGCCTGACACTAGAGCCTATCTTGGAGATAATGATGATGATGATGATGATTTTTGTACCCAACCCATCTGTAGACATCCAATCAAGGGAATTTCAATCCGGGAGCTTACCGCCCAGGGGGAAAGATCTCAAAACTAACACTTTATATTTAGGTAAAAGAAAAATGAGTTGCTGAAGAAAATCTAGCCATCTTTAAGGGAGTGTTTAGTATACCAGATGTAACAAATGTGTTAACACTCTTTGTTCCCTCTTTCTCAGAAATTGAACCCCTCGACCATTTACCTCTATATCTCTTTCTCCTACCTCTTTATCTTCTATCTTACCTCCAACCAAATCTCTCACCTCATACTCTCCCCAACTTGAAATCCTTTTCTCTTCTTAGATCTCTCTAAACCCGACAACTCAACCTTCAACAGCTGAAGACATGTCGATCTTTTGTTTGATTCAGACGCTGAAGAAGATGAAGCCTCTGACCTCATCACTAGGGAGTCCTCTCGACTTCCTCTGTGCTCTATAGTTGATGAACCAAAGAGGATGAGTCAGCTAATAAGTCAACTTAACCAATCCAGAGTATAAATTGCTCTACTTCTTGATGTGGTGAGTTTCACTTTCTCACTGACACTGAGAAAGAAGAAGCCCTGAAGGTTGAGCTAGAACTAGAACGTCATCAACGAAAGTGAAAAGACAGTCTAGAGTTGGCCAAAACTCTAGCTGACGAAGCCCATGCTAAAGGAAGGTTCAAGAAGAATGACTCAATAGGTGCTCAGGCTCTACTCTTAAGAGAAACTGAAAAGAAAAACAAAAAAAGCTGACACTGAGAGATCATGAGCTAAATTGGTGCAAGGAAAGAATCGAGATAAGGATAAACCCACACATAATTACAAACATTACCATTAGCGGATAGATGAAGGATGGTGGTATCCTTATCTCCTTGTAATCTTCTGAGAGAATGCCATAACGGAGTATCCCTTCTTCTTGAGCAGATACAACTTCTATGAGTGTTTAGAAATTTGACATGCGATTCAAATGTCAAAATCAAAGCACAAGGCTTACATCGAGTAAGTACTGACTGATTTATTCAATAAAGGTTCGAAGATCATCGAGGTTCCTCTTCTACCACTGAAGTTCTCTCAAAGAAGAAAGACCATATCTGATGCTGAAGACGGACCATCCCACAAGAACAAGCACAAGACAAAATTATCAGTGGATGAACCCTTCAAGAACATTGAAGAAGCTAGACATTTCAATGTTGAACCTATCACTGCCTAAAAATGGACCCTACACTCCAAACACAGTGCATGTGAAATTGAGTATGGATTTATGTTCATTGACTATAACGATCAATATATGTTTCAGAGATTCTTTGAACTCCATCTCTGCCCAATGGAACATCTGGAATATCTTTGGACCTAGTTGAATGAAGATCTTTTTGGTGAGATGATGGACCTCAAGATTCAAAAGGAAATCCTAAAGAGGAAGAACCAAGGAGAAGATGTCTTTGACTACATCTCTCTCAAAGATGTTGACTGAAGCTTTCAATCTTGTAACTTCTTCTACTTTTCCACTTTTCTTAGTGTATAGAGTTCTTATCTTGTTCTTGGATCAATTGTAATGCCACTTGCAATGTTTCATTCTCACTTAATGAAATTTCAAGATTTATCCTTTGGTTTACTAAAAAATATTCCTGAAAATATTAACTAGGACAAGTACTTATGAGTCCTATCTTTTCTTTTTCGTTCACTAATATATCTCTTAATTATTTATCAGCTAAGATGCTTTCAGTGTTACTTTACTTAGTTATGTAATTTCATTTCCTCACTTGTAATCTTTTACAAATAAATGAATTTCAACATAATACTCCCTGACACAGAAAAAGATCCCACGAAATAGTAAATGGGACATGTATCTTACAAGTTCCATTCCTTCACTACAATAGATAACAATTTTCTTTTTGTTGTTTTGTCATCATCAAATAGAGGGAGATTGTTGAACTAAACTCTCTCAGTGATTTGATGACGACTTTACATACTTAGTGAAAAAAAAATACTTGTAAATTTTGTTTAGTTTCAGCAATCATCTATGAGTATTCTCCAAAGACAAAACTCCAAAGACAAGTATTCTCCAAAGACAAAACTCACACCAAAAGAACCTTCACTAATGTCAAAGAAGTAGCTGAAGAAAGAGATATATCAGTTCGTGATCTGAAGTGGATTCGGTGATAACAGAATGTCTAAATCAAAGTGTGAAATATGACAAAGACTCAACGAACAAAAATTTGTGTCAATGATCAAATGAATCTTATTCTACAAGATTAGTTTTTGTCTTATCTCTTATGCACAAAAGGACAACCCCATACCTCTCATAGAAAGTTACATGTATGGAGTTACTTTATGGTCTCAAAATGTGCTTACCATCTTTGTAAAAGTCAATTGTTCATACAAGGACATGCTCTCCACTAGAAGTTTTCCATGTGGCTTGTACCCTCTGACTTGCATTTAATGCAATGGGTATAAATAGCTAAGAAGACTCCTTTTCTCAACCACCCCTTCTTCTTCCTACTATCTTCTTTCTTATTCTTAATCTTCTCTGTGCTTAACTGTGTATTTCTTAGACTTATTAGATTAGGTATTTACCTTATCTGTTTCTGCAACAATCTGTAAATTTTGTATTGATCTTCTTTTATCAGTAAATAAATTTAAAAAGTAAAAATTTGTGTGTTAGTATTCAACCCCCCTTCTACAAACTGTTACCTTCAAAATTCTTGTAGATTCATTTGGGACCAACAACAGCTCTAATATGTAGTCCCTCAACACGTTGTAATGCTCTACGTAGTCTCCCATAAGCTTCTTGAGTGCCAATTATTTTCCCCTAAAAGACTTCATCTTCGAAACTTTAATTGCATAACTTTGTTCCAAGTTGACTTACAAAGTCTTCGCAGGAATATCTTGGTTTGCAATTAGTGACTTTGAAATCTGTTGGGATAAAAAAATGTTGTGTATGCTGCAACTTCTCTTGATTGAAGACATTTGTGGGTTTGTACATATGTTTTACCATCCACGTATCATCATGCTTACCTAAGGATATGTGCAAAACCCATGGGCAACTTGGCCCACTTGCCTTGACCTCTTTACCCTTACTTGACCCACCCACTTCTTCTTTTAATTTTGGAATGCTACCTCAACATACAGCTCTCATCCTATGAAGATTGTTCTTCACCACCACAATTTCCCTCCTAGTCTCAATCGCATGTTGGTCAACCATCTTTTTTATTCCTTCTTTACTACCAATTACTTGGCTAGGATAAAAGTTGACACTCTTATCAAATCCTATGTTAGACCCCTTTTTCTTGTTTAGCTTCTTCAAATAAGTAAACCTTTTCACCTCCAAATTAGATTGATTAGTGTTACTTTCAAAATCTTCCAACTCCAACTCATGATCAACATTTACCTCATTGTTAATTACACCATCATCCAATACATTTCGGTCATCATGTACAAACCCATCACTATCACTCTCTTCATTTACCTCATTGTTTTGATATTCCATTGTTTCATCAAATGGATTGAAGTCATCAAATAGATCAAAACAATCAACCTCTTGATTTTTATCAACCCATTCAAGGAGTACCCTCTGATTTAACTCCGGACTCAATTCAATGGGTAATTCTTTAATCACTTCAGTGTAAACCTCTATTATTTTGCACTGGGGAGCATATTTTAAAAGATTCAATACATCAAGATTATTGCCTAAAGCTTCTAAGACAAAATTTAAGTCTTTTCTTGGAATTTTGAAATGATAAACGGTAGATGCATCATTTCTAATACCTATTTCTTTCATCAAAACTCTGAACTTCTGTATCAAATACTCCTCACTGTCAACTAAATCAACAAAGTGATATTTACCATTTATGTACTCCCTACTAGGACAAATTATGAAAACACCTCCATGATAAATCTTCAATGTACTGAACGTCGAATAATCATCTACAACAAAAGCCAATGCAAAACCTGTTAATAAAATTAGTGACCAAACCAAATGAAAGAACATGTTGATATGTCAAGTGAAACATGTCATTCAAACAAAACAATGAACACAACCAAATGCAAGTTTTTTTAAGTGAAAACCTAACATTCAAATAAAACCAATGAGAAAAATCATGAGTTTTAGCTGTTTAAAATCGTGTGTTTAGATGAACATACCATAAATTTCAAATATATGTTGCTCCATTAAGTTGCTTCAAGAAGTCATGATGTGTGCACCATTTTCTTAGGGTTTAGATGAACACTTGCATTGAAGGATTGATTACGAAGATTGTTGTAGGATAAGATAAGTTTTCATGTCTAGTTGAAACATGAAGGGTATATCAAGAATTTGATTCAAAATTATTTGAAAAAAGATTTTTTAAAATGACATAAAAGCCTTTCATATAGGGCACCTGGGGGATTTATCGATACTTATTTAAATGGAGTAAGGTGGAGGGACTCAATCTGAAACAAAAGTGAAACCATGATAATCATGACTGTAATTAATTCAATTGGAGGACCCAATCCAAAGTTGTCATATAACCACAGGGACCAAATATGTAATTTACACTATTATCACTTGATTTAAAAATTCTATCCATTTGATATTATTCATTAGGATGGGCCGTCATTTGGACTTGCTGGGTATGCTACTTGATTATTTGGGTCGTATACATCATTCACAATTTCAAGTTTCCAACAATGCATAGAATTTAGATCTGTAACTGGTTGTTGGAATTGTCAAATGATCGATTATAGAAAATCATTATAAAACAATCAAATCCAACTGATTATGAAAATATTTTGGTCTATCAATCATTCTCTTGAGACAAAATGAAGACTGGTGCTAGTAGTGCATCGAGACTTAGTAGACTAGTTACGAGAACCAGCTAACGAACTAATTAGAGGGACCGATACAACTACTTTTTGAAATTTAGAAAATTATGATTTTTTTTATAATCAAAAAAATAAAATATTATTTTAATATTAATGTTATAAAGTAATAAAATTAATAGTTAAAAAGTTAAAGTTAATAACTCAATATAATACACAAAGATAGTTACTATTTAGAAGAAAAAAGTTGATTAATAAATAATAATAGTGATAGAAAGTAGTTAATATCTAGTAAAAAAAAAAGAAATCAATATCAATCAATATATATAGGGAGGATCATGATATATATATATATATACACGTTGACGAAAGATCGTGTGAGAAGTGAAGTTATAGTGAGAAGCGTAATAAGATATTTGAACCTTTGATCACTTTTAATCTTATACACACTCATGAATTGCACATTTAAAAGGGAATTGATCTGGTGTAACTCGGTGCACCTTATTAGTGTTGACATTCAATTATGATTGATCCAAGGGTAGAGATCTCTTCCTACGCTCATCATAAGTTCCCTTCTCACCGGAACCTAACCCTGCATATATATTAAAGGAACAACTAAAGGTTAATAAGATGGCTTAATGAGATTTGAGTAATGTGGTGTGTTTTTCTTATCCCACATTGTGGAGAAGATGATGGAATAAAAGAATGTTGTGAATATTTATTAAGAGGAGTAAAAAGCTTTATTAAAACTTAAGAGGTTAGCTTATTTTGACCCACCCTCTATGTGGTTGATTAATTTTGGCCAACTATCTAGACTTATGAGTTTTTTTAGTTTTCACCGTTCATCTTATTGTAAAAGTCTGAATATGTAGTACAACCAAATATAATGACATGACATTATGAGATTTGATTATTCATCAAATATTGAAATTAAGTTAAGTTTTCTTATCCCATATTAGTGAGAAGAAGGAAGTGTGTATATGAAAGGAGGAGGTTTTTCTTTTATAGTAAGTTGAGATATGAATATTTCTTAAATCTTAAAATGCGGTATCATGTTAATGAAAAAAAATAGAAGAAAGTGTAAATATGAAAGGATAAGTTATACTTTTGTATTAAGTCATATTGTTAGCTCAAATTAATTAACTTTTTTTGGTGCAAAAGTCTTAAAAAAATACCTTTGCGGTGACCAAATCTATTTATATAAAATTGATTAGGTGGTTATTATTAGATGTCGACCACAACTAATGATGTGATGTATTGAATCAATATATGATTACTAAAATTTAAATTGTGATTGTGTTTTAGTTATCGCACTTCAAGATCAAAAAGAGAGAATGTATAAAATTCATTCAAATTAAGAAATTATAAAGTTGAAATAAAGTCTTCTAAAATACTATTACGAACAATCTATTTATAACAGTAAGAACCAAGACAAATGACTGTTGAGTTGTGAAGTTTGATAAATTTGGCAGTTGTTCTAAATATTAGATAAGAAAATGTTCCAGAATTTTGGTCCAACCCACATAAAAGTTTAACCTAATTTCACTCTATTAATAGATCCCTTTGCAACCTTCATACAGTAAGCAAGAAACAGAAAGCATGTGTAACGGCAGTAAGCATAATAAGAATCTCTCTATTTCACCGTGGACTAGCACGATTTGTGTTCTTGTTTTCTTAACCCAACAACTGGTATCAAAACAAAGGAGAAAAGAAAAGATAATTTGGCAACACGTTCGGGAAACACGCAACCGCATTGTTTTGCCTATTCCTAGAGATAGAACAGTCGGATCGTCTTGATGTTTGGACAGTTGGTCCATAACATTTGGATATAAGTTTTCACTGGTTGGATCATCGTTTATAGGTCCGGAATTAGTACAGTCTTTGTCGAACAAAAGGAATTCGACAGCACATTTAGGCAATGCGCAACCACATTGTTTTGCATATTCCCATTGATTGAATGGTTATATCATATTGTTTTTTGGATAGTAGATCCACAACATTTGTACCTTCATTTTTACCTTGTCTATTAGAGTTCTAGAGGTTGTACGGTCTTCGTCAAAAGAAGGAAAAAAAAATTTAAGCCTTGGCCGAAGATGGGAAGGTTAAGATCGAGAAGTTTGAAGGTCACGATCTTGGCTTTTGGAAGATGCAGATCTAAGATTATCTCTATTAAAAGAAATTACATGAACACTTGTCTGACAAGAAACCTGAAGCGATGAATTAGAAGGGTTGGAACTTTTTGGATCAAGAAGCTCTTGGTGTGGTCAGGTTACCATTGGTGCAGAATGTTGGGTATAACATTGTCAATGAGAAAACAACGTTTGTACTGATCAAGGCGTTATCCAACATGTAGGAGAAACCCTCAACAATGATTAAGGTGTTCTTCATCAGACAGTTGATGAATACAAAGATGAATGAAGGAACGTTAGTGACAGATCACGTAAACGAGTTCAATTCTATACTATCCATGTTAGCATCTGTTGATGTTACATTTGATAATGAAGTGCAGGCATTATTACTATTATCTTCATTACCCGATAGTTGGTCTGGAATGGTTACAACAGTTAACAGTTCATCAAGAACTACTAAGCTAACCATTGAAGGCATTTGCGATTTGATCGTAGGTGAGGACATCTGTAGCAAGAATGTTGGAGATTATTCTAGAAGTATGTTGAGTATAGAGGACAAAGTTAGAAAATCCAATATAGGGGATAACGGTAGAGGAAAGTTGAAATCAAGGAAAATATCTCAATCCAAGAACATGAAAGACATTACCTGTTGGAATTGCAAAGAGATGGACACTTCAAAAATCAATGCCCAAAAACCTTCAATAGATAAAGGCAAGAATGGGATGAATGTGCAATAGATTTTGATGATGCACTGATTTGTTGTGTAGAATGTAACACCCCAAACTTCCACATTTGCATATAACATGTACTTTATATAAGAGAAACACAATTTACACCGCAAAGGTCCCACTAGTACAAGAAACTTATATACATAATTAACAACCCAAAAATTCCAAAAGAATATTCTTGTACAATCACATGTATAACAACATGTATCTTCAAAATACATCAATCAACAGGTTGATCTTCAAAACAACAAATAAGCATATTAGGAAAAAAATTACATTTTCCCCTTCCCCTTATTGTCCATTGACCCCGTTGAACCTACAATGCATATTTTAAAACACAAAACGAGGATTAGACTAGGAGGTCTAATGAGATCACCAAAACCTGTTTAAAATTCACATTTGAATATTCAACCACTTTAAAACAATTATAACTTCAGTATAATAAAATTGCAAGTTATAAATGTTGATCCCCTCTCTTAGTGATTTGATGATAATCTCTTTTACCTTATACAAAGTATTGTTGTTTTTGTTTTTCAGTTCCTGCGATCTTCACTGAGTTTGTTCAGTGATTGCTGAGAACATGTAATGTAAATCCATCAGCGATAGCGATACTTCAAGAAAACAAAACTCACACCAAATAACCTTCAGTGAAAGTCGAAGATTGAAACTGAAGATTAGAGACTGGCGAGTTCGTGATCTGAAGAGGCATTCAGTGATTACAACTTGGTCTACATATGTATGAAGACTGCCCAAGCCTCAGCGAATGCTGAAGAGATTTTCAGGGTTATTCCAGCATTCAGCGATCAAAAGAAACTTGATGAGCAAGATTGCTTTTGCCTTGTCCTTCCACACACAAAGGAAAAACCCATACCCTTTATAGAGTATAGTATCGTACAGAGCCGATTAGTTGACTCTACTACCCACCAACTCCATGAAGGGATGCCTGCTCATGAATAGGCTTTTGTACTATTCACTGTAGCAAAGAACAAGTCTTTCTCTAAAGTCTTGATGCGTGTTCAAACTCTACTGCATTGCATTAAATGTGCAGTTAATGCAATGGGTATAAATAGATGTGTTCTGTCCCCATCCAGAGATACTCTTGAACCTTAATCCTTATGTGCATACGTAAATGAACACACACATCTAAGAACACAATACGCTTATCTTCAAAAGAAAGTTAGAATTCCTTTTCTACTATTCTAAATAGTTCTTACCCCAGAAAGAACTCACTTTCTTCTTAGTCTTAAACATCAAATCTTTTCTCTTTGCTAAGAACATTTGTGTGTAACTAAGATTGTTTAGATAGGTTATCTACCTTATCTTTTCTGCATACAATCTTGTAAAATCTGTATTGATCCTTCTTCATCAATATATATTTTAAATTTGAAAAGTTTATTGTGTTTGTATTCATCTCCCCCCTTCTATAAACTGTATCTATATATCTTGTAGACCCTTACGGGACCAACAAGTGGTATTAGAGCAGTTTTTTCTTTTCTTATTGTTTAGTTGTTTTTCTGCATTATATTATCTCCTTCTCTAGATAATTTTACTGCTTTCAAATGGCTTTACAAAACATAAACACACACTTTCATGATAATGGCTCTCTTGCCAAACCTCCCCGGTTTATCCGAGACAGCTTTAGTCTTTGGAAGAATCAGATGTCCCTATTTCTGGAAGGTGTGGATCCTGAAATTCCACACTATATAGAAAATGGACCATATGTTCCATACGCTATTTCTCCAGATGTTCCTGAAACAGCTACGGCTGCCACAATTCCTGAACGACAGATTCCAAAACTCCCTCATCAATGGAGTGATGAAGACAAGAAGAAGATAGCTATAGACACTCATGCTAGGTCTATAATAGCTATGTCTCTTCCTGATGAGGTTTATCACTTTGTAATGAAGATGAGAACCTCAATATCCATGTGGGACACTTTATGTGTTCAATATGAAGGAACCTCTCAGGTTCAAGAATCGAGGAAGATTAACTTAGTAAGACAATACGAAAGCTTTCTCTATGTAAACACCGAGACATTGTCTGAAGTACACCAACATTTTAATTGTCTTCTTATTGATTTAAGGACTTTCGATAGAGAATATTCCAATTCTAAAACTTTAACGAAGTTTCTGGAATGTTTACCTGAATCTTGGGATAATTATGCCATGTGTCTCAAGATGTCCAATGACATGTCCTCTCTCTCTCTCTCTCTCTTAGCACTCTTTATGGGATACTACTCAATCATGAGCAGTCTTGATAGTTGAAAAGGAATCTAATAAAGGATTCTAGAGAAATGAAGGGCTCTCCTTTAGCTCTAATCTTTGAAGATGCTTCAGCTGAACTCCCATTTTCTTTTTCTTCAGTTCTTCCTCCTGTCACTATCACTGAGTTAGATTCTACTAACTCTGAGGATCTATTAGAGTCTGATCTTGCAGACTTTGATGAATCACTGGTGCTATTGACTAAATCTTTTAGAAGATTCGCCAGGAAAAGAAACTTTCGCAGATCTCCTTCGCTGACCATCAAGGAAAAGCCAAAGTCTGATAATATAGACAAGGCTTCAGCGATCTACTACAATTGTCACCACAAGGGTCACTTTGCTGGTGAATGCAGGTCTAAGAAGGTTGTAACGCCATCTTTTAAAACCCCATCCTTCTTCAGATATAAAGATGACAAATACCTGAAGCTGAAGGAGAAGTACAAGAAGATGAAGAGTTCCCAGCAAAAGGCCAAAGGTCTTGTTGCTGAAAAGCATGAATGGGCTGATTCGTCTGATAAATCATCATCTGATGAGGAAGATACGACCTACCTCTGCTTGATGGCCAAGGATGTCAAAGAAGAAGTTTCAGAGACATCAACTTCTCATGATCCCTCATCATCTTCACCTGCTCAGGTATGTCTCCTGAATGAACCTTCTTCTTCTTCCTCTTCTAGCCTATCAGCGTTAGATACGCTGACGATGGACCTTTACAATGCCCTGAATGGCAAGTCTAAAGCAGAAATGCTTAATCTTGATCTTCAAGAACAGTTGAAGATTTGTCATTCAAAGATCAAAGAGTTGACTAAGATCGAAGAAGATCTTAATGATCAGGTCATTGTGAACCAAACTATCACTATCGAATGCGAACAGGCTATCGTTGAGCATCAGCAAGCAATTGTTGAACTCAAGGTTGAGAAGGCTACCATTGAAGGATGGTGCATAGCCTCTGTCAAAGCCTCAGAGATCATTAATGCTAAGATCTCTGCCAAGATAAAGACTGGTCTAGGTTTTACCTATAATCAGGAAGACACTGTCGCTGACAGGTCCATGCTTAAGTTTGGCACCTTTGTCTCTTCTATTCCTAACACTTCTTCCTCTCAGTCTTCTTTAGCTGAGAGTCATCTTGATGGAACTCTTTCGAGTTCAGGTTGCAAAGACAAAAGTAAATCCATTGTCACAGAACTTCTTCCTAAAAAGGCTAACAAGTCAAATAGATCTAAATCTATTCCTTCAGCTTGTAAACCTTCTTCTTCTTCAAGGACCAAGAAATCTGAATCTAATCAGATTTCTAAGTCCCAGCTCAAGGTTAATGCTTCCCCTAAGGACTCCAAATCCTTAAAAGTTCCTCCTAGAACTGATGAGAAGGGAATCATTGGAGCTTGTCCCTCTTCAAAATTGGCCCTAAAGCTACCTTCAGCTATAGGAAGTGTAAACACTGTGGTGAAACTACACACATTGCTAGTAAGTGTCCTTCTACCACCAAGGCTGGTCCACCAACCAAGGGCAAGAAAGTAGCTAAGGCTGAGAAATCAACCAAAGCAAAATCAACCACTAAGGCTGTTAAAGCAACCAAGGTGAAGAATACCACTGGAGCCTCCTCTTCAGGCTCAGTGAAGATAATCATTGACATTAAGTCCTCAATATCAGTTGTTGTGATTCCTTCTACCACTAAAGCCTCTTCGTCAGGCTTAGTAAAGACATCCATTGACTCTATCTCTCTAGCGTGAGAGGTTGTTCCTATTTCCACTAAAACTTCTCCAAGTTCAGTGAAGCCGTCTGCTGACGCTTGTTTTTCAGTTTCAGTAGATGAAGTCTCTAACATTGCTGGACCCAAATAGAATGGGTACCAAAAGCATTTTTAAAGTATTCCCTTGTGCAGGAAGTCAAAGGCATATGGTATCTCGATAGTGGATGCTCAAAGCACATGACTGGAGAGAAATCCCTGTTCATCGACTACAAGGAAGAAAGAGGCCCTTCCGTGACCTTTGGAGGTAATGGAAAAGGATATACCATAGTGGTATATTAACCAACGATGCAACCATATTCAGGCATTTTGCATACGTTGAAGGACTAAAGCACAACCTCCTCAGCATCGGTCAGCTGTGTGACAAAGACTACACAGTGAAGTTCTCCAAGAATTCATGTTATGTCCATGACAAGGATGATAAGGTTGCCTTAACCGGTTCTCGTCTAGAGAATGTCTACATCATCAACGTCGATTCTTCTTTCACTGCGAATAGTTGTTTCCTGTCTAAAGCTTCGTCAGATATCAATTGGCTGTGGCATAAACGACTTTCTCACCTTAACTTCAAGACACTCAGCGAGTTTTCTAGAAATGATCTTGTCACTGGTCTTCCTCAACACTCCTTTGCAAAGGAATCTCCTTGCTCAGCGTATGAGAAAGGAAAACATATAAGAGCTAGCCTATTCAGCTACTGCACATGGTTCTCTTTGGTCCAGTGAATGTGCAATCTATCGCTGGAAAGAAGTATACACTTGTCATTGTGGATGAGTACTCCAGGTACACTTGGGTCTTCTTTCTCAGATCCAAAAGTGAAGCCCCTGAAGACATCATATCGTTCATCAAGAAGACAGAAGTACTTAACAATATTAAAGTATGATCTATTAGAAGTGACCATGGTACTGAATTCAAAAACAGTACTATGGATAACTTATTTGAGGACAAGGAAATTTCTCACAACTTTTCTTCGATGAGAACACCTCAGTATTATAGGGTCGTTGAAAGAGGAAATCGAACAATTATTGAGGCTGCTCGATCAATGCTCAGTGAATCCTATCTCCCTACTAATTTCTGAGCTGAAGTTGTCAACACCGCTTGTTTCACTCAAAATCGGTAGCTAATCGTTAAAAGGTTCAAGAAGACAGCTTACGAACTTTTCCATGGCAGAAAGCCCTCTATCAGCTTTCTACATATCTTTGGTTGCACATGTTATATTCTCAACAATTATGATCAACTAGGAAAGTTTGATCCCAAAGCCGATGAAGAAATCTTTCTTGGATATTCTTCAGTATCCAAAGTCTTCATAGTATTCAACAAACACCGACATACGATAGAAGAAACTATTCATGTCACATTTGATGAATCTCAATCAACTAATTCTAAACCCATCATAAATGATGACGAAGAATTAGAAAACTGGATGCTATCTCATTATGGACAACCTGAAGCTTCTTTCAGCGTTCCTCTCAGCACTAAAGCCCCAGAAGCTGAAGATGATCCATTAATCATTCCAGTTGCAGCTAGTCACACCAACGTGTCTTCTGCAGAGATCGCTACTGTGCCCATTAGTTGTGTTCCACCTTCTACTTTAAACACTGATCAATCAGTGAATGAAATGCCTTCAGCATCTGAACCTATATCAGTCGCTGAATCTGAGGCTTCTTTAGGAATTGTTCCAATCGCTGAAGAATCTGCAGCTGAAGCCTCATCTTTTGTTCCTAAACTTCTATGCTCAGATGATAATCCTCTACTAGCTCAGCGATGGACTAATGACCATCATATTCATCAAATTCTTGATGATCCAGGTGCAGGTATTCAGACTCGTCGTGGTCTAGGTAATATCTGACAGGGCAGTGATAGGCACCAAATAGGTCTATTGCAACAAGTTAGATGAAGAAGGTGTGGTAACCCGTAACAAGGCTTGACTTGTTGCTCAGGGTTATAGACAAGAAGAAGGGATCGATTATGATGAGACTTTCACAACTGTAGCTAGACTCGAAGTAATTTGACTCTTTCTAGCCTTTACTGCCCATAGAGACTTCAAAATCTACCAAATGGATGTAAAGAGCGCTTTCCTTAATGGAAAACTTCAAGAGAAAGTTTATGTTGAACAACCTCCAGGGTTTCTTGACCCTAAGTATCCAAACCATGTCTATGATTTGAATAAAACTCTTTATGGGTTAAAACAGGTTCCTCGTGTCTGGTATGATACCCTCTCCTCGTTTCTCATCTCTGAGAAATTTGTTCATGGAAAGATTGACTAGACCTTATTTCTTAGGAAAGTTAAAGGTCATATCATTCTAGTCCAAGTATATCTCGATGATATTATTTTTGGTTCCACTAATCCCTCTTTATGTTTTCGATTCGCTGATCGCATGAAGAAAGAATACCATATGAGTATGGTGGGAGAACTGACCTTCTTTTTATGTCTCCAGATCAAGCAATCAGATAAAGGCATCTTTATTAGTCAAAGTAAGTATGTATGTGATATGCTGAAGAAGTTTGATCTCTCTAATAGCTCATCTATGAAGACTTCTATGGCTCCTCCACTCTCTCTTAACCATGATTCAAATGGAAATTTGTAAATGTAACTGTTTATAGAGGAATGATCGTCTCTCTGTTGTATCTCACAGCTATTCGACTAGATATCATGTATTCTACTTGCTTATGTGCACGATATCAATCTGAACATAAGGAATCCCATCTGATCGCTGTAAAACGCATCTTCAGATACCTGAAGGGAACTCCTAACTTGGGTCTCTAGTACCCTAAGGGTTCAGATTTTGACTTAATAGGTTTATCGGATAGTGTTTTTGCAAGTTGCAAGATCGATAGGAAAAGCACCACTGGAGGCTGTCAGCATCTAGGTGGAAAGTTAGTCAGCTGGACAAGTAAAAAGCAAAACTCAGTGTCCACATCAACCGTTGAAGCTGAATATGTATCCGCTGGAAGTTGTGGTGCCCAAGTCCTTTGGATGAAAAACCAACTGAACGACTACGATCTTCAGTTCTCAAAAATCCCTATCTATTGTGATAGCACTAGTGCTATTGCAATTGCAAACAACCTTGTACTTCACTATAGGACCAAACATATAGAGATCAGATATCATTTTATCAGAGATTTATTATGAATGGTGATATTGAACTTCACTTTGTTCCCACTGATTACCAGCTCGTTGACCTTTTCACTGAGCCTCTTGATGAGACAAGATTTAACATCTTGATCAGCGAACTGGTGATGCTAAACACTGAAGAATAATTTTCTTCAGCTATACACGTCAATCAGTAAGTGAAATGATTCAGTGCTTTATCTCTATCACCGAACTCTTGAGTAAATGTATCTATTCCCTCTAAGGTATGTATACTTGTTCTTTTTCTTTAAAACTTAAAACTATCATTGAAGCTTTCCTTCTTCAGTGATCATAATGTCTTAAAAGTTTGTTTCAGTGATTCTTTCTATCACTGGACATTTTTAAGTAAGTATATCTCTTTTATACTTTTCTTTTCTTAAAATCAAAATGATAACTGAACCTTTCTACCTTCAGTGATTCAAAATGTTTTTAAAAGATAGTTTCAGTGATTCTCTTATCACTGTCACTTTTTATGAAAATATATTCTTCTAAGATATTTTCATTTCTTAAAACAAATCCATCACTGAAGCTTTTCTTCTTCAGTGATCAAATGTTTTAAAAGGTTTTTATTCGGTGATTCTCTTATAACTGAATGTGATTCTTCAAATTTCTTAAAACCTTTTCATTTTAAAAGAAATAGTTAATGAATTGTCTTAATGATGACATTCTCTGTTACCAATAATAATTTATTTGAGCCGCACAAAAAGGTCTGACACATGCGACCTGCTATAACTTCCATCCAATCATGGATTAGAACGTGCCATATTTCTCATCATGGCATTTCCTCAACAGTCATATTTTCCTCTCTTCTATTTCTTTTCTCTCTCCTCCTTCCTATAAATATGATATCTCTTCCCTCATATTTTCTTTACGCTTTCAAAATCTTTTGACGAACCTCTGCCAAAAAGAAATTGCAAGCAAGAACACTCGAATCCTTCGACCTTCTTCTCAAAAACTCTAAGGTCGATAACTTTTTTAATTTTTGAATTGTTCTTCTTCTTATGAAACTACTGTTTGGTATTTTAAGAATCTTGTTCTCTTAAAACACAAACGGAAAGATGAATAACGCATTGTCATTCATGATTATAATCTAAAAGTTTCAAAAACACTATTCTATTTGAAAAACCCTAATATCTTATTTGTGGATTTTTCAAAAGAAGTTTTATTGTTCTAAAACTTAAAAAGTTCACAATCAAATCTTGGACTACTAATATAAACTGTTTTTTTCTTATCTCTTAACAAAAACAGAAAATGGCGGCCAAGAACATGAACTTCTCCATGGAAGACGTTTCCTTCAAGGCAAACAACCACATTGCCTTGTTGGATATCCCTACCAACAAAAAGATTTACGAGGATGCTGATGCCTTCCTCATGATGTCCCCCATAGCCTACACTCTTAACCATGAACCTGTCATGGTTACGGAGGCACTTCAGCAATTATGGATAACCACTGAAGTGGTGCAAGAAGCTGACAAGAATGGTCAATAGGTGGAAAGACTGGCGGCCAGAATCAAGCATCCGGGGTTGCTCTCACAATCGGTGTCTCAGTCATCCGTCACTGACCAATCAACTTTTCCGCAATAAATTTTGATGACTTGGCGCTCGAGTTGAACAAGCGTCAGAGAGGGAAAGTGGTTCCCTACACCTGCATCTTATTAATGGTTTTCGCCAAGATCTTTGGCAAAAAATACTCCAAGGACGGTAACCTTCCTGTGTGCAAGCTTGGATCCAGGATTCTGGATCACAAGCTCAGGGATGGAGATGTTGCACTCTCTTCAGTGGTGCAATATTCTTCAATTCCTCCTTCTCCTTCTCCCTCCTAGGTGGTCAAGAAAAGGGAAACCCCCCAGTCTAATCCAACCACCACAGCCATTTCTTCCAAACGCCCATCTCAACCAACTCTTGGTTCTCCTTCGAGGACCAAAAAGGACATAAAGGGAACAACTACGTCTCTGGCTGTGACTTCTCAAAAGGTCTCAGCTATTGAACGAAGCCTTACCCCCGAGGAAATTTTAGTCAGCCTTCCCAACTCTTCAGTGATATCTAAAATCACTGTCGTACCAGTGGCTCCTCACCCAACCGCCTCAACGAATCAAATCACTGAAGGTGAGAATATCAGCACCGCCACCGCTAAACACCCACTACTTATCGTCTTAGCCATCTTCCTCTCCCCTCCTTCATTGGTCTTTACACGTGTCTATGAGTCATCAGTGCTTGTCCTCCCTGATGATGAGTCACCCACCACCGGACCTAAGGTAGCTCCTCTCGAAACTCCTTAGCAAACTGGTGCTTATCCTCTCAAGTGCACCATGGAGCCAACCAACGTTAATCCTTCAGATAACGCTAAAGACCCCTTAGGTACTCCATCTTCCTACCCATTAAATTCTTCTACCCCTGAGCTTCCTTATGCTCACTCTCATTCTTTTTCAGGTCCTTTTGAGGCACAAGCCATGGACGAAGAAGAATATGACATGGCGACGGACGTGAAGCTGCTCCTCTCAGTAGTCGAGACTGTCTTCATCAAGATGGACGAGGTCCATAAAGACATGTCTTGTAGGTATGAAGTAGCTACTGACTTCTCAGCCGTCAGGGCTGTAATTCAAGAGGTCAAGGGCCAGCTCTCCTTTCTCCAAGTGGCTATTCAGGCCAATGCTGAGGCTATCGCCGCTGTAACGAGCAAGGCCGATGAAGCAAACTTCCAATATGTCCAGCAAGCGGAGTTGTTGTAGCAAGTTCTGGCCGCTCTCAATCGACCAGTGCTAACAACTCAACCATCTTTTACTACTGATGACCGCGCCTAGCTAAACGAAGAACGCGAAGTAACTATCAGCCTAGCCAGCGCTCTGACGCGGCTAGAGGAAATGATGGTGCTCCAAATCTAGAGCGTCAACCAACTCTCTAGCTATTGCTCAAGAGCCATTACTAGAGAGGGGGAGATAAGGTCTGACGCTGGACCATCTACTGCTGCTGCCGCCCCTAAAAATGTTGCTCCAGCAACCAATGAAGCTAAAGCTCTTAGAGCTGAAGCTGAAGCTGAGGTTGTCAATGATATCCCAACCTCCTCTGAAGCTCCTGCAACTAAGGAAGTTGATGATGTCCGAGCTGACGCTAAAGCTCGTGACGATGACCTTCCCATCACCTCTGCAGCTAATGTTGGTGATGTGGAAGATGATGATGAAGAGCATAACGATGAAGATGGTGAGTTTTCCGACCTCCCTAACTCCGGCAGCGACTTGGACGATGATGACGATGATAATGACGATGAAGACGACTTCACCATCCAATACCAGTGACCTACTGCTGCCACAAAAGGTGTATCCCTCAGGGATTCCGCATTCCCAGGGGGAGCAAAGGGCAGATGAGGCTGCTCAAGAAATGCACCAGGGACCAAGTTGAAAGGCAAAGGTGTCGCTGAAGAAGGGAACTTCAAGGTACTTTTCCAACCCCTTGAACCCTTATATGATGAGTCCTTAAGTCAAATCACTATCACTTTAATGTACCAACTCTCAGTTCCCTCAACTACCTGCGGTCGGATGGAGGAATGGGTCCCTGAGAACCCAACCCCCAGCGCTCCTACCGACCAGCAGATGACTTAGCTCAGGGAGTCACTCGACCAAACTAGAGTAAAAATTCCTTTTTGTACCTCTAGTTGTGGTGAGTTCGACTTTCTGACCGAAGCTGAAATACTCGAGGCTCACAAGGCTAAGGAAGAATTTGAACTTCAAAAGAAACAGATCGAGGACAGCTTAAAGCTGGCCAAGTCTCTAGCCGCCAAAGTTCTTCCAAAGAAAAAATCCAAAAAAACAGTAACGTTGTCCAAGCCCAAGCTAAGCTTATGTCTATTGCAGAGGCTGAATGTGAAATAAACTTGAAGTTGGCCGAAAGTGACAAACGCTGGAGCGAAATATGACTTAAGAAGAGAATCATCCCTCAACCAATTACAAGCGTCAGCATCAGCAGAGAATTAAAGACGGTGGGTTGCTGACATCTATGCTCATCACCAGGGATAACCTTGAGGCAGTCACCGAGTACCTTTCTTACCTAGGCGAATATGGCTACAACGAATGGCTGGAGATCGGCCAAGCCATTCAGGGCTCAAAGTCCCGACATAAGCCGATTAGCAAAGACATCATCAGCGAGCTGATCAAGAAGGTGTCCATGTATGTAGTAGTCCCTGAAAGGCCAACGCTGAAGAAAGGTGGAAGAAGAAAAATACATTCAAGCCCTAATGACGGACCATCCTTGAAGAACGAACATGAAACAAAGTTCTCCTTAGATGAAATTCTGAAGGCTTCGAAGAAGCCAAACAAATCAATGTTGAACCTATCATTGCCAGCGAAGGGTCCTTACATGCCCAACACTGTGCATATGAAGCCTGATTTAGGATTTATTTTCCTTGACTATGATGGCGAAGTCAGCTTCCAAATAATGTCTGAGTTGCATCTCTGCCCAATGGAACATCTTGCATACATCCGATATTGGCTGAACAATGACATATATGGTGAAGCGATGGACATCAAGATCATAAAGGAATTTCGACGTCGAAAGGAGCTGGGAGAAGATGTACCTGGCTACATTAATCTGAACAACTTAGATAAGTTGATTCTTTTGTATTTCGTCCATTCACTGTATAAACCTTTTGTATTCTATGTCTACTTTCAGTGTTCAACTTATATTTTGTAAGTCTAAGACATGTACTGAATGACTTGTATTTTTTTCCTTTTGAAATAAATATAAGTATTTCTTGTGCATCATTGAAAAAGATCCCTGAAAAGAGTAATAGGGACACAAGTCTATGAGTTACAGTGTTACTCTTACATTCATTGACAATCTATAAGTCTAGTGAACATGCTTTCAGTTTTTGTTTCCCTTCTTTTATTCTTTCTTAAATTTGTAACTTAAGAAAATTTTCTAAGTAAATACTGACTCACTATAAAAGATCCCAAAACAGTTAAAAGGGACATGTACTTTATATGTAACTTTTCCTTACTGTTATTTGATAAGGCAACTTTCTATATGTTGCTTTTTTATCATCAAATAGAAGGAGATTGTTGATCATCTCTCTCAGTGATTTGATAATAATCCATTTTATCTTATACGTAGTATTATCCTTCTGTTTTTCAGTTCCAGCGATCGTCACTGAAACTGAAGATAAGGCAACTCTCTTTATGTTGCTTTGTTATCATCAACTTTCTTTATATTGCTTTGTTCAGTGATCGCTGAGAACATGTAATGTAAATCCATCAGCGACAGCGATACTTCAAGATAACAAAACTCACACCAAAGAACCTTTAGTGAAAGTCGAAGACTGAAACTAAAGATTAGAGATTGGCAAGTTCGTGATCTGAAGCGGCATTCAGTGATTACAACCTGGTCTACATATGTGTGAAGACTGCCCAAGCCTCAACAAATGCTAAAGAGATCTTCAGGGTTATTCTAACATTCAGCGATCAAAAGAAGCTTGTTGAGCAAGATTGCTTTTGTCTTGTCCTTCCACACACAAATGACAAACCCATACCCTTTCCAGAGTATAGTATCGTACGGAGCCGAATAGTTGACTCTACTACCCACCAACTTCATGAAAGGATGTATGCTCTTGAATAGGCTTTTGTACTATTTACTGTAGCAAAGAACAAGTCTTTCTCTAAAGGCTTGACGCGTATTCAAACCCAACTGCATTGCAGTAAATATGCATTTAATGCAATGGGTATAAACAGATGTGTTCTATCTACATGCAGAGATACTCTTGAAGCTTAATCCTTACGTGCATACGTAAAAGAACACACACATCTAAGAACACAATACTCTTATCTTCAAAAGCAAGTTAGAATCCCTTTTCTAGTATTCTAAATAGTTCTTACCCAGAAAGAACTCACTTTCTTCTTAGTCTAAGACAACAATCTTTTCTCTTTGCTAAAAACATTTGTGTGTAACTAAGATTGTTTAGATAGGTTATCTACCTTATTTTTTTCGCATACAATCTTGTAAAATATGTATTGATCCTTCTTTATCAATATATATTTTAAATTTGAAAAGTTTTATGTGTTTGTATTCMCCCCCCCCCCCTTCTACAAATTGTTTCTATATATCTTGTAGACCCTTACGTGACCAACAATAAAACAATCTTACCACACATGAAAGGATAACCACGCAGGTTATCACATACATCTTAAATACAACTCTCAGTCTCACAAGTCATAACTGATCAGAGCTTATGGTCTCAACCTCGACGATCATATAACAGAGTACCTAGTAGAAATAACAATCAACAGAGTTCTTGGTTATTACTAGAAGATTTTAAGATACAACTAAATTTAAATTAAATGAAAACTGATTAAACAATAATCAACGACCCTTCGGGGTTTTATTTCAAATCACTACTCTTTGAAATGCTTAAAATATGATAACTCAAAATCATTTGAAAACACCGGCAATTAATGCCTCTAGCTATAAGTCATTTTCTCCATTTCAATAACATGATTGTTATCATTTCAATAACAGAAATATTTCCAAGTCTTCATGTCACAAAGAAATGTTGACTCGAAATTATCGCATCTTACAGATGTGACAACAAGAGCTATAATAGTAGCCACACACACCTATGTCACCCTTATCCAAATGTACACCACTACTTGATATGCCACCTTTATCCCATGGTATACCTCTCCTTGATATACCACTCTTATCCATTGTACACCTCTCCTTGATATGCCACACTTGTTTCCACCTCAAATCTTCAGATAAATCTTTAGTTTTTAGCCAATAATGGCTTCAAAATAGTTTAATATCAGAAACTTTATCTCAAGAACTTCTCAAATTCTTAAATTCACTTTTCAATCTCAACTCAGTATTTCTTTCAAAAACATATATCTCATCACAACCGTTTTGAAAGAAAACAAGAGTGTTTTTCCTCAATATATAAACCACTTTTGAAAAATACAAAATACCCTCCTCCAATCATAAAATAGTTAAAAACTGTTAGAAAACATCTGAATAATAACAGTCCTCCTCGGACAGACTCTGGGCAATAAAGGCCCTTCATCGGCCAACACTATGGTTGATAACCCCTCTTCACCGGACAACACCCAAACAACAACAATCTCATCCTCATTGGTCAACAATCATCGAAAAATACTATGTACGGATACACTCTCATTAGACAACACTATGTCCGATAACCAATCTCACCGCTCAATACTATGTTCGATTAACTACTTCACCAGTCAACATAAAAAAATTAATACTTCAATCCGTATATCACCTTGTCTGGTGAGCATCCTCACCAGACAAGGCTTGATCGATAACCTCAATCCGGTGAACATTAGAAGTCTCAAATATTAAACCGCTCAATACTTTAGGCGATGAGGTGCCCAAACCGGACAACTCTATGTCCGATAAAGGGTCTTCACCGGAGAAGACTGTGTCTGATAAAGTCCTTATCAGACGATGAGTTATGTACTTAACTCTTCAGCGGTCAAGGCATGGCCGGTAAGGATCCCTCATCGGACAATGCTCTGTCCAATTACAGGCCCTTATCGGCCCATGAATTTCCTCAAGAACATAAATTACAGAAATGCATAAATACCCCAGCATATTCTAACATCATGAAAACAGTATAATAAAAACAATATGATTCAAAACTATTTTAAAATCACCTCTACGCAGGTAAAGAATTTTGAAGGAGATAAAACACTTGAATATGCTTCTACTTTGATCCCAGATTCCAAATTTGGCAAGCAATACACACAGATGCTTAACTCTCTCTTTCCAGACCTTCCAAAATGGCAACTCCAAAAATCTTTCCTTTTATATATGCCTCATGAGAAAGGCAGTGAAAAAGAAACCTTTTTAATAAGAACATCCTTTTCTTCCCAACCTCATGCACCTACACTCATGCACATTCATGATCATGTAATACGCACACACATACATGAACATACCATTCATGCATACATATAAATCAACATAAACATATGTATATTAACAGTGCATACATAGACTCACATCAACATTTTATGCATACATATACATGATACATATTTTCACATATATATGCATATACCCACATGATCAATATAGCAATTAATTGTATATTAATGTGACCACATAATCAAGTAATCATATAACAATTACCTCAGATGTATAACCAGGACCCGGTTATCACACTATCCACCCCTCAAAAGAATTTTGTCCTAAAATTCATTCAATTAAACTACCATGGATATTTGGTTCTCATCTCTGATTCTAACTCCCAGGTAGCCTCTGAACCTTTATGGAAGTGCCACTAAACTTTTACCAGATTAATCTATTTATTCCGTAATACCATGGTTTTTCGATCAATGGTAACCTCAAGTGTTTTCACGAAGTTCATCTTATTGTCTAATTTCATCTCTGGTAGTGGTACTGCTAGACTCGGATCCGATAAATACTTTCGTAGATTTGACACGTTGAAAGTGTTATGAATAGAACTAAGCTCCTCTAGTAGCTCCAATTGCTAAGCAACCAATCTGATTCGTATGCCGATTCTAAACGGCCCGATATACCTCGGACTGAGCTTACCTCTCTTACTGAATCTGACAACACCTTTCCATGGAGAGACTTTCAACATCACATAATCTCCCACTAAAAAATCAATTATATTACGGCATTCGTCGGCATAGCTTTTCTGACGGTCCTGGACTGTTTTAATTCTTTCCCGAATTTGTTCAATCTTCTATGAAGTCACTTGAACAATTTATGGACCCGTTAACTGTCTTTCACCCACCTCATTCCAACGTAACAGTGTTCTACAGTTTTGGCCATACAAGACTTCACACGGTTTTGGAGTGGTAACTGTTGTTGTATGCAAATTCAATCAACAGTAAATGATCTTCCCATGATCCCCCGAAGTCGATAACATAAGTTCTTAACATATCTTTGAGATTCTGGATCGTTCGCTCACTCTGCCTGTCAGTCTGCAGATGATACGTCATACTTAGTCGAATATGACATCCCAAAGCCTTTTGAAAACTCTCCCATAATTTAGACGTAAACCGACTATCCCATTCTGAGATGATAGATAGTGGAACACCTTGTCTAGTTACAATATCTTCAATGTAAATCGTTGCCAATCTTTCTAATCGATAATTCTCTTTTATGGGCACAAATTTCGATAAATGGTCCATAATCACCCATATGGCATCATATCCCTTTGGAGTTCTCGGTAGATTCATGATAAAATCTATTGTAATATAATCCCATTTCAACACAAGAATCTCCAGAGAATGCAGATTCTCGTATGGTCTTTGATGTTCAACCTTTACTTGTAGACACGTTATACATCATTCCACATATCTCGCTATGTCTTCCTTCAATCTAGGCCACCAATAAAACGATTTTAAATCTTTATACATTTTATTGGTAGCTTGATGAATAGAATACCGGAATTTATGACTTTCATCCAAAATAATCTTCCGGATATTCCCATAGTGCAGTATCCAGATTCGTCCCTGAAAACAAAAAATTCCTTTGTCGTTCTTTTCCAAGGTGAAAATCATTTTACCCATCTGTTCAGAGTTGGAATTATTCTCTTTAACCGCTCTTCTTGACACTTTAAAACTTCACTGTAGAGATCTAGCAATAGGTTCATTCTCATTGTTACGGCTTTGATCATACCACTTTTCTCTTTACTACTCAGAGCGTCTGCTACCACATTTGCTTTCCCTGGATGGTAGAGAATCTCACAATCATAATCGTTAACTAGTTCAATCCATCATCATTGCCGCATATGTAGGAACCCAGATTCCTCTTAAGCATCAATAAGCACAGTAAAATCAGAGTAAATGGAAGCAAGAATTGAGTGATTGATAATGGTTATCAGAACTATTCAAGAAAATAATAAGAATGATGAACTATCTTAAACAAGTCGGATGTTTTATTTAGATTTTGAGTAAAATAGTAAACTCACAATCTATCAGTACTCTCACATTCTATAATGGAGTGTAGTTTAATTTGGCAATCTATGAGGTAATTTTAACTTGAGGAGGATGCCTCATTTTATACGACCATGTTAAATAGAATCTCCTAAATTCTAGGCTTCAAATTCTGACTTCTTGTTTAGCGTCCTCAGCCTTCATGTTCCTTGGAAAGTGGAATGACTTGAGTGTACGTGGCAGATTCTGTTAGGAGTCTTGGAGATGAGTCTGAATAACTTGTGTTCAAACCATGGGAGTAGGAAACTCAGAGGCCCTGCATGTATTGTATAGAGGCGTTGTGTCTTGAATGTAGCTCTGCATCAAGTACTTAAACTTTTCGACGCTTAAGCCTTGATCTTCCTATGGGTTGATCATGGGCATTGTATGTGAGAGACTTAGCTCTTTGAATAAGAGCTCTGTCTTTTAGTATCTTCTGCATAAGAGCTCTTGGTCTAGACTGCTTCAATTGACTAAGTCCTAAATGACTAGAGTAAGAGACTTCTTACTTACACTTTTACAAGTGGGGTTCTAACAATCTCCCCCTAAGTGTAAATAAAAGGACTCTTACTTGAATGAAAAGAAAAATCTGATCGAAGCCGAAGGCCAAAGGGAACCTATGTTCTTACATTGACTATCTAATTTGTTTACAGTCTTTTCATTATATGATGCTCAAAAACAAAAAGATAGATGGTACTTACAAGAAATAGACCTAGAGATGTTGGAGTTTCATGAACCTTCTTAGAAGTTCACGAAATTCAAGTACATGATCTATTGAGCGCACTAGGTTGTTGGCTCTCTCTCTTGCTCCTAGGATAGAATCTCTGCTTCTTGGGATATTGTTCTTTATGTAATGCAGGTCTTCTTGAAAAAAAACTTTCTTGCCTTGTTTATTTCTGAAGACCACCCTATTTTCTGGTTCTACCAACACCGTCCAAGAAGGGACGTACTTAATGCCTTCGAATTCCTCATTAGGTGCAGTGACACTTAGCTGATCAATCCCCATGTTTAGAGCTATCTGAAATTCGAGCTTGTTCTAGAAGTCTAGAAGGTCAATCATCGTCTACCTGATGGCAGAGTTTGCAATAGTGTACTTCATGCCCTTATTTTTCTTATGATTGGTGAAGAAATACAGGGCAAGAAAATCCCAGGGGTTAAGATTTATCATATCACAATCTGTAAAGAAGCATATCTGCCCATGAGATCGTTCCACTATATATTCATGGAAGATAATCTGATTATGGGCGAAGGTTCTCTTTTTGATGTCAAGCACTTGCTTGATTCCATCCATAGAATGAACTGTGGTGATGTGCTACGTATACTGACGGAGAAACCTCTGCCTGATGTTCTCCTTTATCATTGGATGGAGGTTGATCTTCTACGTTGGTACCTCATTCCTTTGATTATACAGGTACTGAAAGATTTCTTCGCTATCAACCATGTCTTTTATAGGATTTTTTTTTGTATGGGTCTCATCATTGCATCCATTTGATCTTTGATTTCTTGAACAAGATCATAAGATGGTTTGGAGCTCTGAGGCCTGCTGCTACTTTCCTCTTGATGGCTTTCTCTGACTGAAACTTCCTGTTTTTAGGGCAGGTGTGACAACTCTGGTCCCTTGGACATGGACCTCTGCTCTATGCGTGTATCGATGTGGTGAAGGTACGGCAATAGTCACTCTGGTGGTAAGTGGTATGGCCATTGGAGGAGCTCACTTTTCTTTACGTTTAGCCTCCTCTGGCTCTATTGACTATGGGAGGGAATACCCAACTTAGTGACCAATAAATTAAATCTCTTCTCATCGAGAGCCTTGGTGAATATGTCTGCAATGTTGGTGATCTATACAGACAAAGAACATTTCAATATACCTTTCTCTACATGGTCCTTAATGAAATGGTATCGAACATCGATATGCTTTGTCTTAGAGTGTTGTGCTGGATTGGCCGTGATGGCAATCACGCTTTCAGAGTCACACAGGATATGGAGTTTGTCAATTAATATCGTAATATTTGAGTTGAGTCTTCATCCATATCACTTGGGAACAGCAGCTTATTGCGACTATATACTCTACTTCTGCAGTAGAAGTAGATACGCAGTTCTGCTTCTTGGATGTCCAATTTATTAGCTTGTTACCAAGCAGTTGACAGCTCTTGGATGTGATCTTTCGATCGAGTTTTCATCTTGCATGATTAGAATCTGTATATGCAATAAGATCAAATCCAGAATGCTTTGGATACCAGATACCCAAGAAATGAGTCCCTTTTAGGTATCGAAAGATTCTTTTGACAACAGAAAGGTGGGATTTCTTAGGATTTGCTTGGTACCTAGCACAGAGACAAATGGCAAACATTATATCTGGTCGACTATCCGTGAGGTACAATAATGATCTAATCATTCCACGTTAAGTCTTGACATCCACCAGTTTTCCAGATGGATCTGTGTCAAGCTTAATCCCTATTGCAATTGGTGTTCTCATGGTGGAAGAGTTGTGAAGTTGGTACTTTTTCAAGATGTCAGAGACATACTTGGCTTGGTTAATGAATATACCATCTTTCGCTTGTTTTACTTGGATCCCGAGGAAGAACGTTAATTCCCCCATCATGCTCATTTCAAACTCACTCTTCATTAACGCAAAGAACTTATCACAGTGCCTTTGGTTTGTTGAACCAAATACAATATTTTCCACTTATATTTGGAGTAGAAGCATCTCACCTTTATGTCTCTTTATAAACAAAGTGGTATCGATTTTACCTTTTTCGAAACCATTAAACAGAAGAAAAGACAAAAGACGTTCATACTAGGCTCGTGGAGCTTGTTTGAGTTCATACAGAGCTTTGTCTAAGAAGTAGACATACTCTGGGTGTATTGAACTTTCAAACCGCGGAGGTTGCTGCACATAGACTTCCTCTTTTTGCTTGCCATTCAAAAAGGCTAATTTAACGTTCATTTGATAGACTCGGAATCCTTTATGTGCAAAGAAGGCTAGAAATAAGCATATAGCCTCTAGCCTTGCAACTGGCACAAAGATCTCCTCATAGTCTATGCCTTCTTCCTGGCAGTAGCCTTTGGCAACGAGTCTGGTTTTTTTCTTACCACTATTCCATCCTTATCCATTTTGATCCTGAAAAACCCACTTAGTACCCATTGCATTTGTATCCATTGGTAAAGGAACGAGAGTCCATACCTTGTTTCCTTCGAATTGTTGGAGCTCTTCTTGCATGGCATCGACCCAACTAGTGTCTTGTAAGTCTTCATGAACTTTCTTGGGCTCTACCATGCTTAGAAAGTTTACAAATAAACATTCATTGGTTGTGGCAGCTCTTGTCTTTAATCCACTTGAAGGTTCACCAATAATTTGATTAGTGGGATGGTATTTTCTCAATCTTGTCATGGGAGCTTGTACAGACGTTGGAGTCATAGCATTTTGCTCCTCTGGTATGTTTGGCATTTGGCTCATAGTTGGTGATGATGGCTCTGCTTGCTCCCCCTCGGATGATGGTACAGAGAAACAAGGTTTAGAGACAGAGATAACGTTCTCTGGCTCTAAAGGACATGGCTCTGATTCAGAGCTTGAAGGCTCTGGTTGTGGATTGGCTTGATTACCAAAGGAAGCAGAAGTGTTAGAAGGGCCAGAGATGGATGTGCTTGAAGTCTGTGGCTCTCCTTGAACACGTGTAGAGGCATCTCTGGGTGCACATGTAGAGATGTCTTCATCACCAAAGAAGTCTTCAAAAAGCTGTCTGAGTTCCAATTCTCTTGACTTGGATAGAGAATTGGAATTCATTGGGTTAAGCTTGAGTCCAGAGTTGAAGTACTCTGAACTTGACTGTTCTTTATCATCGAACGAGACGTTGATGTTTTCCGTGACCGTCTTGATTCGTAGATTGAAGACCATGTAGGCTTGGAGTGTGTAGAGTATCCAAGAAACTTGCCTTCATCAGCCTTCTTGCCGAACTTTCCAAGATGATCATGATCATTTAGAATGAAGCATCTGCAACCAAAGACATGTAAAAATTTAATGTTAGGCTTTATTTGGTTGATGAGTTCGTAAGGAGTCTTCATATGCCTCTTAACCATGGTTTGAGATTGCTTTTGCCCAAAAATGGGTTGGAAGACCAGAGTCTGCAAGCATCGTTCTTACAGCTTCAACCAAGGTCCTATTTTTCTTTTCTACAACACCATTTTGTTGTGGTGTTCTTGCAGCAGAGAAGTTCTGAGAGATTCCCTCTTCGACAAGGTATACGTCAATTTTTGCATTCTTGAACTTTATACCGTTGTCACTTCTTAGCTTTTGAATTTTGCTCTATACACGGACTTGAATCTTGGTCATAAGTTTGATCAGCATCTCTGGTACATCTGACTTCTGTCTTACAAACTCAATCTAAGTTTATCTTGTAAATTCGTCAATAAGCACTAAGATATACTTTTTGCCGGACAGGCTCTGCATAGAGATTAGACCACAGAGGTCCACATGAAGCATATGCAGAGGTCTGACGTGGGACATGTCTGTCTTAGCCTTATGGGATGTTTTTTTGAGTTTTTCCATTTCGTAAGCGGGACATAAATGGTCCTTTTCGAACTTTGTGATTGGTAGTCCGTCAACCAATTTGTTTTTCATGAGCTTCTCTATATTTGGAAAATTTAAATGAGACAGCCTGTGATGCCAGAGCCATGCTTCTTCACATTTACAAGATATGAGGCAGAGAGTCTCTGAGTTATCTCTAGGTAAGAAGTTCATAAGGTACAGATTACCCTTACGATTGGCTCTTAGCAATTCTTGACCTGATTCTTACAATATTGAACAAGATTCCTTTTGGAACTTGACGTTATAGCCAGAATCACAGAGTTGACTTATGCTAAGAAGGTTATGTTTAATCCCATAAACATAAGAAACTCTTGAGAAGAAAACCTTACCTTGATGAAGATCAAGGTAAGGTTTTGATTTTCCCTTGCATATTATCCCCGAAAGTCACCTGTCCTCCAGTTTTGTCTTTGAATGAAGAGAGCAACTTTTTGTTGCCGATCATGTGTCTTGAGCATCCGGAGTCAAGGTACCAGATGTCCACATGCGACTTCTGCAAAACAAATTATAAGGATTTAGGTACCCATTTCATGATGGGTCCTCGATGATTAGGCTTTGGAGTCTCCACTTTTGGTTTGGACCTCAGCACCTGCTTTTCCAAACTTGATGTCTGACTTGCCAGATTTGGCCTTAGGAGTCTACTTCTTCCGGGTCTTTTTAGATTTATTCTTAGATGACCTAGAAAGAATGCATTTGGCACTAGAAAGGTGTTGCTTTAATTATCGCAGCAGAGAAAGACATTTGCAAGCATGAACACAATTTTGATGAAAAATCGATTCATTAGATTCATAAAACATATTATTAAAAGAACTCCCTATCTAGTTTCGATTGTTTATTTAAATTGGCCTTTGTCTTCTCTGGCCTGCCTTTCTCCCCTTTAACTCCTTTGGCCTTCAGAGGTCTCTCTGAAATAGAGGAATTGAATTCGATTGTTTGAATGGTGACGTTTTGGGCTGAACTGGGAAATCAGGTTTTTGCTCTGGCCCTAAACGAAAGAGAGACTCAAGAGTTGGTTTCTTCTTCCAGGTGAGGTCTAGGTCTGTATAGCCTATTCCCTCTTTATCCTGTTGAGAATTTATATTTTCATACACGTAGTGAGCATCTTGATATTTTTTTAATCAAGAGCTCTTTTCTTTTTAAGCTCTGGTGTAAGAATTCCCTTTCTTTTTGAAAATAATTTTTCAAGGCTAAGGAGTTTAATGTATCACGTTCTTTCTCTATTATTTCTTTATCCTTCTTCTGTATAGCCTTTTTAAGTTCTGAGCACTCTATTTTTAAATTGTTTTCTGTGGAGAGTTTGGTTTTTAAAATCTTATCTTTATCCACAGAAAGCTCTTTTTTTCTACAGACAAAATCTCTGTTTCACGTTCAAATAAATTCTTTTCCTTTTCCAAAGCTTTTCTTTTTGCTTTTTCGTTAGAGAGTTTTTGTTGTAGTTGTGCAAAATATTGGGTTAAGATAGAGATGCTTTGCTCCAGTTCAGAATGGGAATAACCAGAAGTAGAGCATACTTGAGAGTCGAAGCTAGATCCAGACTCTTCTACATCGTGATCAACAGCCATGCCACAGAAGTAGGCTTGGTCCTCTTCGTCTGATGTAGAGTCAGAGACCCAGTTCTCTTGTTTGGTTGTAAGACTTCTCTACGACCGGTTATACTTATACTTTTTTTGTAGTACAACTCGTCTTTAACTAGAGGGCTTTTACACTCCTTTGAGTAGTGGCCCATTCTTCCGCATCTGAAGCATCGAACTGCATGCTTCTTCTTCTCGGGTTCATTGATCAATTGAGTAGGAGGGTTCTTTGGCTGAAATCCTCTGTCTTTCCCTCGATCACTTCTACTCCTCTCTTATCAAATACCCGCTAACCAAACTTCCTTTGAAATTCCTTGGTGATAAGAGCCAGGGATTGTGGGAAGGCACTGATATCATCATATTCAGAGCTTGAGGCTCCGTCTTCATCTCTCTGTAACTAGAGCTTTCTTCTCTCTTCTTCTATCATCTCTCGATCTTCTTTCTCTGGATGGTTGACTAAATCCAGTCTCTTTTAAGTCATAGACAAGAGCTAGAGGTCCACCCAGAGTGACCTTGTTCTTTTGCACCTCTTATTCTTGTGACTGCAAGGTGCCGTAGACGTCATGCAGCGTTCACTATTCCAAATCCTGATTTGCTTGAAGGGACATAGACAGGTTTTCCCATTCGCTGTTCAACCTTTTCGAGAAGAGCATATTGTTCTCTTCTTGAATTCTAATCACATCGCACTTTTTGCACTATTGATTAGCGTGTTGAAGCGATGATAAGTATGCTCGAGAAACTCATCAGGGAGGGCGTGGAAGTTGTTGTACTCGTTGAGACACTAAGCATGTCTATTCTTCTTCATTTTGATTCCTCCTTCAAGCTGATTTGCCAACTGATCCCACAAATCTTTGGCGGATTCACAGGCATCCAGATATTGGAAAATTTCGTTCGGAAGAGCCATTATTAAAAGCCTTTTGGCCTTTTGATCGACTTCCATTCGTCTTTTATCTTCATCATCCCAATCTCTTCAGAGTTTGGGAACACGTCTTGCAGGCATTTCAACGGTGTCTCCAGCAGTTGGAACCCTAGGAATTAGGTCATAAGAACAAAGGGACCATTGAGGATGGATTCATAAAGTTCAAGGTCGAGACCTTCATAGAAGTTTATCATTCTTATTTTTCATTGGGGATATTCATCCTGAATGAGTGTTGAGGTTTTGTAAGGGAACCAACAATGTAAATTAAATTCCAAGATTGATTTGACATTTTTCAAAAAATTTGGAAGGTAATAAACGGGAAGTTGAAAGATTTAAAAAATATGAACTGTTGAGACTAGCAGTCTCGGTGAAACACCCCAAGCCATACATTGCATGTAACACATATTTCATACAAAAGAAATACATGATATCATTCCATTCAGGTCCCTTAGTACAAGAATCTATTATGACCAAATACAAGGTYTRAAAATTCAAATACATTACTTGTACTAAATAATCAAAACTGTACATCAAAACAGATCTTCAAGCAGAAACGCATATAGAAAAATATTAAATTTTCCCCTTTCCCTTACTGTCCGTACCTCCTGCAACACATAATTAAAATCACAAAACAAGGGTTAGACCGAAAGGTCTAGTGAGATACCCTACTTATGTTATTGCAGGGTGAACAATCACCAAAATCTTTATGGAAAATATCCTTTCATATATAACAATTATATGAACAAATAAGAACACAATACCAGACTTCTTCCATATTTCAAGCAAAGCTTTCAATTATACGAATCTCATACCTCTGAACTAATCAGGTTTCATATAATGCCACTTTTAAACCTTTTTAAGTCAAAATAAGGTTTATAAAGTTTCAGGCCAAACCTGATGTTTTCTTCTCAATAACATCCAGACTATGATTTCCAATAAGAACCTTGATCTTAAATCTTTAAATCACAGAGAAATAAAGATTCCAGAACACGGTAATCTTAAAGGATATAATAGAAAAAGTTATATCATATAACACACATACAAATGCCACCCTTATATCCAAAGGTACACCTCTCCTTGATATGCCACCCTTATCCCATGGTACACCTCTCCTTGATATGTCACCCTTATCCCATGATACACCTCTCCTTGATATGCCACCCTTATTTCCTCATCAAAATATTTCACAAAATAATTTCAAATAGACCGCAGCCATTGAAATTATTATCAATACAAAATCATTTCTTTCAAAAAAAAAATTATGATAAAATAAAATTTCTTATCAAAAACACAAGGCATCACTTTAAATCCGGTCAACTTGATTTAGCCGGACTTTAACTCCGGTCAACAATCCGGACAACACATAGCATAAGCTTTGTCCGATTTAACACTTAAAATAAATTTCAACAACTTTGTTCGGATAACAAATCCGGACAATACCTCGCTCACTACTTAACCGATTTAAAACAATCCGGCCACCAAATAGTCGTATTCCTACTTCTCAGTTCAAAAAGATAACAATTCTTACCAAT
>NC_037544.1:31529346-31535850 GCF_001531365.2 Cynara cardunculus var. scolymus | reverse complement strand
TCCAACCTTTGACCGATTTAAAACAATCCGGACAAGCTTTGTCCAGATAAAACCCTTAAGCAAAATCCTTTGATTTCATTCCAATAATTAACAAGATTCATATAAAACCAGTAAAAGTTTTATGCAAAAGAATTTAGAAATTACTCACCTTAACAAGCTTTTGAAATCAAACACTTGAAATCAACTTGAATATCCAGACAAGAAATAATCCGGTCAACCTCTCTTCTCTTTTAAATCGCACAATAAGGAACTCAAAAGCAAGAAGAGAAAATATGGAGGCTCAACCTCCCTTTTTTATACTTTCCAAAACAGGAAAGGCGGCTAACACAACCCCTTTTTCTCACAAAACCCTCATGCATGCATACATACACCATGTATATATATAAATATATATACCATGCATACATATAAATATATAACATATGCATTTCATATTATGCACATTTTCACATCCCAACATGATCAAACGTAACAATTTATCATGCTATCACGTAATCATTTAATCAGATAATCACATATTATTTACCTTGGGTGATAACCAGGATCAAGTTATCACACTCAGAGAATATTTAAAGCAATTGTTTTTAAAGAATTGGATCTAAGATCGGAATGAAAAATGTTTTAAAAACAAATAACCAACAAAAGAGGATTATCCTTATTGGATATAGATCGACTAATCAAGTAATTTGATTAACATGCTCTGATACCAATTGTAGGAACCTAGATTCCTCTTAAGTATCAATAAGCACAGTAAAATCAGAGTAAATGGAAGCAAGAACTGTGTAATTGCTAATGGTCAACAGAATTATTCAAGAAAACAATAAGAATGAACAACTATCTTGAACAAGTCGGATGCTTTATTTAGATTTCGAGTAAAATAGTAAACTCACAGTCTATCAGTACGTTGACAAGAATTCTCTATAATGGAGCATAGTCTAATTTGGTAATAGGTAAACTTGAGGAGGGTGCCTCCTTTTATACAACCATGCTAAACAGAATCTCCTAAATTCTAGGCTTCAAACTTTGACTTCTTGTTCATCGTCCTCAGCCTTCATGTTCCTTGGAAAGTGGAACAACTTAAGTGTACGTGGAAGATTCTGTTAGGAGTCTTGGAGATAAGTCTGAATAACTTGTGTGCAAACCATGGGAGTAAGAGACCCAGAGGCTCTGCATGTATTGTACAGAGGCTCTCTATCTTGAATGTAGCTCTGCATCAAGTACGTAAGATTTATGACGCTTAAGCCTTGATCTTCCTCTGGGTTGAGCATGGGCTCTATATGTGAGACGTTTAGCTCTTTGAATAAGAACTTTGTCTCTTAGTATCTTTTGCATAAGATCTATTGGTCTAGACTCCTTCAGTCGACTAAGTTCTAAATGACTATAGTAAGAGACTTCTTACTTACACTTTTACAAGTGAGGTTCTAACAACATATTTAACTCTTTTTGACAGAACAGATGTTGAAGGCTCTTGTGATCTGTAAAGATCTAATATTTTGTTCCTAGCAAGTAGTGCCTCCAAATTTTCAATGCAAACACTACGGCTGCAAGCTCCATGTCATGTGTCGGATACTACTTTTCATGATCCTTCAATTGTCTGAACGCGTAAGAAATAGCCTTTTCTCTTTGCATCAGTACGCAACCCAAACCCAACTTTGAAGCTTCACTATAGACTATAAACTCTTCAGATCCCTCTGGTAGTGACAACACTGGAGTATTGCAACAGTTGAAAAGCTTTTTGTTGATTCTCTCCCTGCTGAAAGTTAACATTCTTCTGAGTCAGCTTAGTTAACGGTGCAGCGATTCTGGAGAAATTCTGAATAAACTTCCAGTAGTAACCTGCTAACCTAGGAAACTACGAATTTCAGAAAAAGTTCTCGACGCCTCCCATCTTTCTACAACTTCAATCTTGGCAAGATCCACTTTTACCCTGCCTCAGATATGACGTGACCCAAAAATTGAACTTCCCTCGACTAGAATTCACACTTGGACAGTTTTGCAAATAACTTTTCCTTCTTTAAGAGTTCAAGAATCAGACGAAGGTGTTCAACATGTTCTTTTTTAGATTTTGAGTATATAAGAATATCGTCAATAAACATAACATTGAATTTATCTAGATATTCACTACATACTCGGTTCATCAGATCCGTGAAAGCTGTAGAAGCATTGGTTAAACCAATTAAAAGGCATAACCAAAAACCCATGATGTCCATACCTGGTCCAGAAAGCAGTTTTAGCAATGTCTTCATCTCTAACTTTTAGCTGATGGTATCCCGACCGCAAATCGATTTTGGAAAAGTAACTGGCTCCCACCAATTGATCAAATAAATCATCGTTTCCTGGTAGGGGATACTTATTCTTAATTGTCAGCTTATTCAACTCCCAATAATCAATACACATCTACATTGATCCGTCTTTCCTTTTGACAAATAGAATCGGAGCACCCCAAGGTGAAGTACTCGGACTGATGAAGCCTTTTTCAAGAAGATCTTTTAACTGTGTGACCAATTCCTTTAATTCTAACGACGCCAAACGATACGGTGCCCTGGCCACTGGTGTTGCCCCGGGTACTAGATCAATTCTGAATTCGATAGATCGTTCAGGCGGTAGACCAGTCAAATTTTCCAGGAAAACTTTTGGATAATCACAGACTACCAGAATCGAATCTTGATTACCTTTCTCTTTCTTTGAATCAATTACGTAGGTCAATAACCATGATATCCCTTCTGAATACACTTACGAGCTTTTAAAACTGATAATATATTGGTATGATGATCATGTTGATCACCATAAATAACAATCGGCCCTCTTTCTGGAAAATTGATACCGATCATTTTCTTGAAACACAAAATATTGGCCTGATTCTCTGCCAACCAATCCATTCCCACCACAAAATCGAATTCTTTCATCGGCATTGGAAACAGATAGATCGGCAACCCACACCCCTCAATTTCGATCATGAAATTATTAAACACATAGGTAATAGATACTTGACTATTAGCAGTATCAACCACTAATATATTGTCAATGGGCACAGATTTCATATATGCACACCCAATAAATGATGGTGATACGAAAGAAAAGTTTGCACCAGAACTAAATAGCACTTTAGCATATATAGAATTAACAAGAAAGTACTTGTTACTACGACTGGTGTTGATTCAGCCTCACTTTTTGTCATCTGCAAAGATCATCCCCTTGCCCATCCCTGTCCTCCCCTCGGTATGTTCGGTCTCCTACAAGTACTTGGGGTATTCTCTCCTATAGTCAATCATGGGGCTCTCAGTTGTGGACAGTTTGGTCAGATGTGCTCGGGTGAATTGCACTAGAAACATCTTTTAGGTGCTGGATAATTCCTTGACAAATGTCCTAACTCGCCTTACTAATAACACTTTCTTTGTTCTGGCTTACAGTCACCCTGATGAACTTGGTGACATCAAGCACAGGCTCTATCGACAATTCTCTAAACTGGTCGGTTATCTGTTTTTGCAGCTTTAGGCCCTCGGTAACCAGTCGAAGGCCTTCCCACCTTCTATTTTCCATTGTCTTCTCTTCTCCCTGCCTGTTCTTATTTCTTTCAGTAGTTTCAGCAGCGTCCACGACCAATGGAAAAGTTGTAGGAGTCATCGCAATCACAAATTCTCTGATAGAGGGCTTTAAACCCCAAATATATCTTTCCACTTTTATTATCTCAGATGAAATATAATGTTCCGCAAACTGGGAATGTTCAATAAATTCTTCAGTGTTATTCTCGTACGGATTTGTTGCCCTGTTTTAATTTTAGAAAATCTTCTTCCATTTGCCTCACGGCTGCCTTGGGACAAAATTGTTCTTTAAATCTATTTACAATTTTTGCCCAAGACATGGTTCGTAGAATATCGTGTTTAGCCAATGATTCTACATCCCACCAATACAGAGTGTAAGATTTCAACATAGAGACAGCAAATCTAACCTTGTCTTCTTCTGGGCATTTGTTGGTATTAAATACATATTCGATTTCTTTTAACCAACACATAGCCTTTATCGGGTCTCTCTCGCTAGAAAACGTTGGGAGTTTGCAAGTTAAGAACATCTTTATGTCGCCCCATCTGCTACTTGTTGTTGGGACTGGAGGATTTACCTTAACTCGTTCAGTTTCAACTCTGACTGGTAATCCCATAATGGACGTCAGAGTTTCCCTCAATTTGATCATTTCTTCAGCCAAAACATCCCGAGTTACATATTCTGGCTGTGGTACATGTTCCTAATTAATATTCCCGAAATAGACTCACCAGTGAATCTCATATTGACTCGGTCTACCTCTTACCTAACTTCTCCCTTGTCCTCTACTTCTACTTCTTCCCTTGCCTCGACCTTCAGAATCACTGGTCGGAGCATTTGCAGGAGAATCCTCTCTATCATCGGGGTTAGGGCGGGTGATCCTTTCAGATCTTCTAGATTGACTAGTCATCTGCAGATATTCAATATTAATAATCACGTATTCACATTCCCAAATATAATGTGACAGCCGTCAAATTCGAACTCCCTTATTCTACATATAAGTAGCTTCTTCATTATTCCCCATTTTCTCTTGCTCCAAAATTTAAACTCCTCTCCTCTCTCTCTCCCTAAACCCAAGGGTCACTTTGAAGACCATCTTCATCCCTCATCATATCTAGCCGAATTTCTTCATAATCTTCATCATTTTTGCAAGAAGTTTTGAAGATATTTCATCCAGTTCATCCACAACAAGGTAACACGTTCATCCCTTTACTTTTCTTGTAAGTTTTGGGGAGAAAAACCCACTTTTATGCATTCTTCATCTTCTATTTTCTAAGTTTCGAAAATATTGAGTTTTAAGGAGAGATTATACCCCAAAAACATGTAAGAATGATTATATGATGGTGGTAATCTATGACCCAAACACTAGAACTCAAAAAGATAGGAAGAAATTATGATTTTATGTGGTTTATTTCTTAAAAATTTTATATTCTGGTGCTGACAGATTATGTGCTTGTGCACAAATCGTCCATATCTTGCAATTGACACGTTCAAATGTTATGAGGTTTCTTCTAAAATTTTATTTATTGAGTTGGGGTTGCAATGCAATTGGTCTCACTCAAAAACATTGAGTTTTGACCCCCCAAATACTCAAAACATTATATATGTGCATCTGAGAGTTTTTTAGTAGGTAAACCCTACTTTGAACAGCCATAAATCTCTAGATAATCATTTAAAATTGTTGATTTTTTCTTCTGGATGTTAGTTTAATGAGTTACCTTTCAAATGCCACCGATTTCACTCAATATTGTGGTGATTTGAGGTTTTAATTACTCAAAATAAGATGAACATGCWATCTGTCCGATTCTGACAGATTTGTATATGTATGTTCCATCGACCATATCTCTTTCAAAACTCGATGAAAAAGGATGATTCTTCTTTTGAGAGTTAACTTTATGGGTTATCTCCTACTTTCAAGTGGGATCATATGAAATAATGGAGTTTTGATCTCCAAGCACCTAAAACACTATAGGTGTGCAAACTGTGAAACCACYARTAGGTAACTCTTACTTTGAATGCTAATATCTTTCTACTTACTTGTTCTTAATGTATGATTCTTCTTCTAAAATGTTCTTTTATGAATTAGGATTCATTTGAATCCAATTTCACTCACAAATATGATGTTTTGGGGCATGAACCAATTTACTTAGGTTAAGTGTGCAATTTGTCAACTAATGACAGATGTGTGCATGTGACTTTAAGGTGTCATATCTCCCTCTCAACTCATCCAAAATGAGTGATTCTTAGTTTAAACGTTTTGTATAAGTGTTAGGTTTTCAATTAAACTTGAAATTCTACAGAACACTTAGTAGAACTCTTTTAATGAGTGTTTTACTAACATGGTGTAATCTGCCATTTCAGTTGTGATAAGTTGTATTGCATAAATTATTTTGATCATCATTTCATGCCCAAAATACATGAAATTTGGTCAAGATGACTATAACTCAGTGCTATAAACCATGTAAAAAGATGGGAAATTATCTCATTTTTAAAGTCTTTATTTTGATCATCTTTAAGTATCATAAGTTTCTGTCCAGGATCAAGATTTTGGGATTGGTTGATTTTGTAAAATTTGATCTTTTATTGRAYTRTAGCATCAATTCCGGTATAAATTAATTCATTGATGAGCATATGSAYAYTATGTATATTTGGACCATGGATAATATTATGGGACATAAGTAGACAAATATGGACTTAGGATTTATTAAACACCATAGGTAGTGATAAATCAATTAGTGATGATTTTGGATATTCCTATTGATAGGGAATCGTTGAACTAGTGCGGTGTTCGGATCGTATCTCTTTTTCTTGCGAAGTTCTACAACAAAAGTGAGTTTCACAGCCCCCTTTTTACTATTTTCGCGTTTTGGGATGAAAAGCATGATTGAAATTGTGATATGAGCTATTTCATTACGGAAAGTGAGTATTCACGGCCCCTCTTTTTATCGTTTTTGCGTATTTGGGGTG
>NC_037544.1:31526542-31528861 GCF_001531365.2 Cynara cardunculus var. scolymus | reverse complement strand
TGTTTAGGTTTAGTAGTGGCTCAACAATTTATATCATGTGTATGACGTTGCTTTTAAGATATTGCTCATAAATTTATAACTGAGATTGCTGCATTTGAAATCATTTTGTGCATATAAAACCTGTGAACTCACCAACTCTTGTAGTTGACACTTGTTTTGACGTGATTTTTCAGGGTAAGAAAGATTCATGGTGACACTTATTAGAAGTCGTGTCACAATCATCGCTTTCAAAATTTCTTTTGTGTTTATTTTGCAAACTTGTATTTGGGATTGTAAGCTTTGGTTATGATGTATTTATGTTTTAGATTGTATGGTTGTGTTGTTTATACACTATTGCTATGAGACTCTACCTGCCATACCTCGCGTTTCCGCTTTAGCGGGGTATGACATATAATAAGGTATCCAAGTACATATATGTACCTGTAAATTCATAATTACATTGGTCATTTTTATTCGAATTTACCTTACATTCTATCCTCTTAACTCATCATATTTTATTCCCAATGGTGCTATCGACCTCCGGCACCCCTTAATATGCAAATAACAGTTTAAGTCTAGGCATCATGACTTGAATACCTAAATCCCTTAAACTCAGGCTCGGATACCCCCTCAGTAACACCCCAAACTTCCACATTTGCATATAACATGTACTTCATATAAAATAAATGCAATTTACAGCACAAAGGTCCCACTAGTACAAGAAACTTATATACATAATTTACAACCCAAAAATTTCAAAAGAATATTCTTCTACAATCACATGTATAACAACATATATCTTCAAAATACATTAATCAATAGGTTGATCTTTAAAACAGCAAATAAGCATATTAGGAAAATAATTACATTTTCCCCTTCCCCTTATTATCCCTTGACTCTGTTGAACCTACAATGCATATTTTAAAACACAAAATAAGGGTTAGACCAGGAGGCCTAGTGAGATAACCCTTGTTTTACAATTGCAGGGTGAAGATCACCAAAACCTATTTAAAATTCACATTTGAATATTCAACCACTTTAAGACAAATGTAACTTCAGTATAACAAAACTCCAAGTTATAAAACAATCTTACCATACAAGAAGGATAACCACTCAGGTTTTCACAGACATCTAAAATACAACTCTCAAGCTCACAAGTCACAACTGATAAGAGTTTATGGTCTCAACCTCCACGATCATATAACAGAGTACCAAGAAATAACAATCACCAGAGCTCTTGGTTATTACTAAAAGCTTTTAATATACAACCAAATTTAAATTAAATGAAAACCGATTAAATAATAACCAACGACCCTTTGGGTTTTATTTCAAATCACTACTCTTTGAAATGCTCAAAATATGATAACTCAAAATCATTTCAAAACAAGGGCAATTAATGCCTTGGGCTATAAGCCATTTTCCCCTTCTCCATAATATCTTTGTTATCATTCAATAAGAGCAATATTTCCAAGTCTTCATGTCACAAAAAAATGTTGACTAAAATTATTGCATCTTACAGATGTGACAACAAGAGCTATAATAGTAACCACACACACAAATGCCACCCTTATTCAAATGTACACCTCTCTTTGATATGCCACCCTTATCCTATGGTACGCCTCTCCTTGATATGCCACTAATATCCCATGGTACACCTCTTCTTCATATGCCACCCTTGTTTCCACCTCAAATCTAAAGATAAATCTCTATAGTTTTTAGCCAATAATGGCTTCAAAATAGTTTCATATCAGAAACTTTATCTCAAGAACTTCTCGGGTTTTTAAATTCACTTCTCAATTCAATTTGAACTCAATATTTCTTTCAAAAACGGATATCTCATCACAACTGTTTTGAAAGAAAACAATAGTATCTTTCTTCAATATATAAACCACTTTTGAAAGATACAAAATACTCTCCTCCAATCATAAAACAGTTAAAAACTATTAAACAACATTTGAATAATAACAATCCTCATTGGACAGACCCTGTGCGATAAAGGCCCCTCATCGTCTGTTGGGTTTAAGTTGTGCTTAATTATTGTATTCAAGTGTTTCTCATTTGTAAATTTTGTCTTTAATGCTTTGTAGGTATAAATAGTTTTTCCTTTGTAATTTGTTAGTAATTGAAATCATTTGTAATCTTCTAAGAATTTTGAATACAATTGCATTTGGTGAAAATTCTCTCTAACATTCATAATTATTGTTGGTCCCAAAAGGGTCTACAAGAATACTAAACAGTTTGTAGAAGGGGGGGGATGAATACAAACACAATTTTCAAATTTAAAATATATATTGATAAAGAAGATCAATACAGATTTTACAAGATTGTTTGCGGAAAGAT
>NC_037544.1:31525397-31526442 GCF_001531365.2 Cynara cardunculus var. scolymus | reverse complement strand
TTGAACACTGAAGATTAACCTTCAGTCATTAAACATCACTCAGTAAGTGAAATGATTCAGTGCTCTATCTCTAACACTGAACTCTTGAGTAAATATATCTACTCTCTAAGGTATGATTACTCTTCTCTTTTCAACTTAAAACTTTCACTGAATACTTTATCTTTTTCAGTGATAAAATGTTTTAAAATGTAGTCTCAGTGATTCTAAACACACCACATCATAAAGTATATCTTTATACTTATCTTAGAAATCTTAAAACGATCACTAACTCTTTTCTTCAGTGACCAAAAAGTTTTTTAAATGCCAGTTTCAGTGACTCTTTTCACTAAAACATGATGTCTTAAAACCATCACTAAATACTTTCTCATTTTCAGTGATAAAATGTTTTAAATAAAGTTTTTCAGTACCCTTTTAACTGAATGACTCTTCATATTCTTAAAAACTATTTTTGTTTTTAAAAGGAAATAGTTAATGCATCGTCTTTATGACGACATTCTCTGTTTACTATGAGCGACGCTTTGAGACGCACAAAATGACCTGTCATTACGCTACCTCATTAAATGTCATCCAATCGTGGATGAGAACGTGACATATTTTTCATCATGATCACTTTCCCGAACCGTCGTCTTTTTCTCTCTCATATTTCTTCTCTCTCATTTTACCTAGAAATATGAGATTTCTTTTTCACTTTTCTCTTTACGCTTTCAAAATCTTTAGACGAACTTCTGCTATGATTACTCCAAAGCAAGAACTCTCTCATCTTCAAACCTCTTTTTGACCTTTCCTCTTCAACTTCAAAGGTCAAAATCTTCTTTCTTACTACGTTATAAGAAATGTGTTTAATCTTATTAAGAAYTTTGTTCTCTTAATGCATTAAACTGTAAAGATTTTTAATCATCTCCTTCTTGATTAACAAATTTGTTTCTTTATACACATTCTACTTGAAAAACCCTAATTTTTTTTGAGGATTTTTCAAATGAAGTTTTTCCTTGTTTAAAACTTTTTCTATACTCTTTGACCATATACTCTTGGTATATTTCTAACC
>NC_037544.1:31499713-31524292 GCF_001531365.2 Cynara cardunculus var. scolymus | reverse complement strand
ACGTCTCTTCTCAACCATTTTCTCTTCTCCTCCCTCCTTGGTCTTTACACATGTCGATGATGTATCAGCGACTATCCTTCCTGATACTGAGACACGCACCACTGTACCTGAGGCTGCTCCTTTCGATGCTCCTCAGCATACGGATGTCCATCTTCTCGAGGCCATCTTTGCTCCTACCAGTGACAATCCTTTAGATGTCACTGAAGGCCCCTCAGGTATTCCATCTTCATATCCTTTCTTTTCTTCTAATCTTGAGCCTTCAGCTCACACTTCTTCTTTTGCAGGTCCTTCTCAAGAAGTGCCAGAGGAAAAAAGAGAGAAATATGATGGAGGAGATGAAGAAATTAATGATGACTATGATATGCCATCTGATATCAAGCTTCTCATACCAGCCGTTGATACCGTCCTCTCCAAGATCAACGAAGTTCACCAAGAGATGTCCCGCCAAGGCGATCTTGATGTGAACTTCCTTGCCATCCAGGCGGATGGTCAAGAAGTTCAGAGTCAGCTCCAGACACTCCAAGAAGCTGTTCAAGCCAACAACGACGCCATTGTTGTTCTTCACAATAGGGCTGACGATGATCAGGCTATAGCTGATCAGCAGACTGGTCTTCTTCAACAAATCCTGGATGCTGTTCGTCAACCAGCTCCAGTGATTGCATCTTCTTTCTCTGCCAATGATCGCTCTCAGCTCCATGAGACGCGTGAGGCAACGACAACTCTAGCCAATGCTTTGCAAAGGCTGGAGGATTCAATAGTTCTCCAGCGTTAGCGCTTGGACGAACTCTCTGGCCAATTCTCTCGAGCCTTAGCCAGAGAAGGGGAGATGAGGTCCAATGCTGGTGAATCATCTGATACTTCTCCTACAGCTTCTCAGGCTGTTGGCCCAGTATCAGCTTCAGTTGCAGTTGAAGCTGAGGCTCTCAGAGCTGAAGCAGTTGTTGCTCCTGTAATCACGACTACCGAAGCTGCTCTAGCTGAGGATGTCGAAGCCATCCCTAGGGATGATGCCCATACTATCACTGCTGCTGGTGATGATGATGATGTTGATGAAGATGAAGATGATGATGAAGACGATGATGAACCTGTCATTCCAGACACCGGAGATGATCTAGATGGTGATGACGATGATGATGATGATGATGAAGATAACTTTACCATCAAGTTCCAGAAGCCATCAACCGTCACCAAAGGTGTTACTCTCAGGGATTTTGCATCCCAAGGGGAGCAAGGGCAAGGTGAATAGACTATATTAGGGAACCAGGACCCCAAGTCGAAAGGCAAGGCGGTCGCTGAAGAAGGTAACTTGAAGGTACTTTTCAAAATCCCTCAACAAACCTTGTTTGAAGACTCTACCTCTCAGGTAGTGATTACATCAGAATATCAACTTCATATTCCATCAACAACCTGCGGTCAACTGGAGAAGGTATCTGATCAACCCGTCTCTTGTGCTCCAACAGACCAGCAGATGTCTCAGCTGAAGGAGTCACTCGACCAGACTAGAGTAAAAATCCCTCTTCGTACCTCTAGTGGTGGTGAGTTTGACTTCTTATCTGAAGCTGAAAGACTCGAGGCATTAAGGACTAAAGAAGAGCTAAAGCTTCAAAAGAAGCAGACTGAAGACAGCTTAAAGTTGGCCAAGTCACTAGCTACTAAAGTCCTTTTCAAGAAAAAGTCCAAGAAAACGGTGAATGTTGTCCAAGCCCAAGCTAGACTTCTTTCGATTGCAGAAGCTGAACGCAAGAAGAAGCTGAAGCTTGAGGATAAGGACAAGCAATGGAGCGAAGCAAAACTGAAAAAGAGACTCARTCCCCGCCCAATTATCAGCGTCAACATCAGCGGACGTTCTAAAGACGGTGGAACGCTGGTCTCAATGCTCATCACCAGGGACAATCTTGATGCCGTTACCGAGTACCCTTCCTACCTTGGCCGCTATGGATACAGCGAATGGATGGAGATCAGACAAGCCAGTCAGCAATCCAAGTCGAGACACAAGACACTTATCAAGGACACCATCAACGAACTCATCAAAAGGATGTCCAGATATGTCAAGGTCCCTGACCGACTAACTCTGAAGAAAGGTGGGAAGAAGAAACAAAAACTTTATGATCCTAATGAAGGACCATACTTAAGGAACGAACATGAAACAAGGTTCTCCTTAGATGAAATCCTGAAAGTTCATAAGAGTACATACATTTCTATGCTGAATTTTGACTTGCCAGATAAGGGTCCCTTTACACCCAACTCTGTTCATTTTAAACCTGAGTTAGGAGTTATATTTCTTGACTATGAAGGTGAAGTCAGATTTCAGAGAATGTCAGAGCTACATCTATGTCCAATGGATCACTTGGTTTATCTTTTGCTCTGGATAGATGATAGCATGCATGGAAAAGTCGTAGATCTGAAGATACGAAGGGAATTCCTACGTCGAAGAAACCTTGGTGAAGATGTACCTGGTTACATAGATCTAAGTGTTCTAGAATAAGATTCTCTTTGTAACAACAATCCACTTTTCCTTGTAACTTCATGTACTATATCTCCTTTCAGTGATTATACTTATATTCTGTAAATTCTGGACATGTACTGTAATACTTGTAATATTTCCTATGTTTAATAAAATGAGTATTCCATGTACTTCACTGAAAAAGATCCCTGAAAAAAGTAATAGGGACACAAGTCTATGAGTTCCAGTGTTACTTTTCGCATTCACTGACAGTCTATAAGTCAGTGAATAAGCTTTCAGTTTCAGTTTGCGTACTTGTAATTTTCTTAGATATAACTTAAGAAAAGTTATCAAGCTGAAAAAGATCCCAAAATAGTAAAATTCTTTATGTTATCTTGTTATCATCAAATAGGGGGAAATTGTTGATCCTCTCTCAGAGTGATTTGATGATAATCCCTTTTCACCTATACGTTGTATTTATGTTTCTGTATTTTCAGTTTCAGCGATCTTCATTCAGTATGTTCAGTAATCGCTGAAAAACTTGGATTGAAAATCTATCAGAGACAGCAATACTTCAAGAAGACAACACTCACACCAAAGAACCTTCAGCAAACGTCGAAGACTGAAACTGAAGATTAGAGACTGGCGAGTACGTGATCTGAAGCGGTATTCAGTGATTACAAGCCTGTCTACATATGTGTGAAGACTGCTCAAGCTTCAGCGAATGATGATGAGACCTTCAGGTCATTCCAGCATTCGGCGAACAAAGGAAGCTTGCTTAGCACGATTGTTGTTGTCTTGTTCTTATGCACACAAAGGACAAAACCCATACCCTTACAAAAGTTAGTACGGTACGAAGCCGACTAGTCGACTCTTTGTCCACCAACTTTAAGTAAGGATGTCTGCTCAAAAATAGTGCTTTTGTACTATTCACTGTAGCAAAGGACAAGCCTTCCTCTTAAGGCTTGACACGCACTCTAAACCTACCATATTGTATTAAATGGACATTTAATGCACTAGGTATAAATAGAACTGTTTCTTCTCCATGCAGAGAGTGCACATCTCTCTCTCTAACCTAATTCTTACTTCAAGCATCTTATTGCTTAAAGTAAAGGATCTTTTTTTAGCAACTTCTTTTCTTGTAATTGCTAAAGCATTGTGTGCAACCAAAGATTGTTTAGATAGGTTTTTATTACCTTATCTTTCCGCAAACAATCTTGTAAAATCTGTATTGATCTTCTCTATCAATATATATTTTAAATTTGAAAATATTGTGTTTGTATTCATCCCCCCTTCTACAAACTGTTTCTCTTCTTGTAGACCCTTACGGGACCAACAGTTGATAATTACGAACCTCGAGAAATTCATTCGGTATTACGAAGGTCAAAAACGACCTAGTCGACCAATTAATTATGATGATTTTGTCACATACCTACTTGAAGTTGATTTTGACTTAGGCAAGAATGCGATCCGGTCACTTTCCATGATGCCACCAGATGCGACCAATCGATTCAATGGCGTGAAGCCATGGAGGATGAGTTAAGATCCATGACTATGAACAATGTATGGGCACTTATTGAATTACCTAAAGTGTAAAACCTATAGGTTGTAAGTGGGTCTATAAAACAAAGTTAGACCCAAATGAAGACATTGAATGTTATAAAGCCCGCTTGGACGCAAAAGGATACACTCAAAAGGAAGGTGTAGATTATAACAAAACTTTCTCACCTGTGTCGAGAAAGTAATCCTTAAGGATCATAATGGCTTTGGTGGCTCACTTTGATTTGGAGCTTCACCAAATGGATGTCAAAACTGCATTTCTTAACGGTGACTTGCATGAAAATGTGTTCATGTCACAACCCGAAGGTTTCAAAGCCAAAGGGAAAGAACATCTGGTATGTAAACTGAATAAATCAATTTTTTGGTCGAAACAAGAGTCACGTCAGTGGTACCTTAAATTTGATGAAGTGATGAAAAATAATCATTTTGTAAAGAACCAAGTAGATCAATGCATATACCTGAAGATGAGTGGGAGCAAATTCATTATATTATTGGCTTATGTTGACGACATACTTTTTGGCAGGAAATAGTATTGACATGTTGCATGATACTAAATGCTTTCTATCTATAATCTTTGACATGAAGGATCTCGGTGAAGCCTCTTCTGTGATAGGAATAGAAATCCACCAAGATCGTGATCATGGAATATTAGATCTATCCCAAAAGGCTTACGTTGAAAGGTTATTGAGTCGTTTTAACATGCAAAATTGCTCACCCTTAGTGGCTCCCGTTGTCAAATATGATAATTTTGGGTCTTATCAATGTCCTAAAACCGAGGAAGAACTTGCCCAAATGAGACTCATCCCATATGCTTCTGTGGTAGGAAGCATTATGTATGCTCAAGTTTGTACCCGACCAGACATTGCTTGTGTGGTTGGTATGCTGGGGAGATATCAAGCAAATCCTGGCTTGGACCAGTGGAGAGCTTCTAAGAAAGTTCCAAGACACTTAAAAGAGACAACATGGTACACACTAATATATAGGAGATCAGATAGTCTTGAGGTAATAGGATACTCAGACTCCGATTTCGCTAAGTGTAAAGATGATAAGAAATCCACATGAGGATACATTTTTATGCTATCATGAGGGCCGATTTCATGGAAAAGTTGTAAGCAGCAACTGACGACTACCTCGACTATGATGGAGGAATATGTGGCTTATTATCATACGAGTTGCCATGCTATGTTGTTGAGAAATCTAGTAGGTGGAATTAAGGTTGTGGAAGTGGGGTAAATGGCCGATACTACTGGAAGAATTCCTCTTTGGATAATAGGTACTGTAACTGGTATTCTTGTGATCGGTTTAGTAGGCGTTTTCTTTTATGGTTCATATTCCGGATTGGGTTCATCCCTGTAGTAATCGGATGGCATTCCATATCAAGGACATTAAAGCATTATTGTGATAATAACGCAGCTGTTAGTTTCTCGAATAGTAATTGTTCGGGTGGTGCAGGATTGTATCTTGACACAAAATACTTATTTGTGCGAGAAAAGGTTAAGGATGGAAACATTAGTATTGAGTATGTGAGTACACATGATATGCTATAAGATTCACTCACAAAAGGTCTACCCCCTAAAGTGTTCACCAAACATGTCGTCAAAACAGGTTTGCAACAAGACCTTGTATGATGTAATATTTCACTCGATACATAATTAATGTAAATACATATGTATTATTTAAAGCGTTGTAACTTATTTTTCCTCAAACAAAGTTTGTATTTATTTATTTATCTTGTGTACACAATAACTTCTATTTTAGACAAACTTGTATATAACGCCAGACTATGTCTTTATAATATAATATGCAAATGATCTTTCGGCCAAGTGGAAGAATGTTGGAATCCTATAGATTTATTTCCTTGATCATTTGGATATCTATTTGAGTGTATATGTTTTATTAATATTATTCTAATATTACATATCGGTCCCTATAATTTCTGGAGGGACTTAAGTGCAAATACAGGGGAATTAACTTGATGAAGAGTTTCACCCCTCGGATTACATATAAATATTGGTGGTTAAATGATTAGTTTTTCACATTACCTTTTCCCTCAAGAATATTAGCACAATTTCATCATCTTAAGAGGGAACAAAACATACCAAAATCAATTCATCAAATTACTGTATCGAAGAAAAAAAATCAAGGGAATCAAAATCGTTTTGCTATGGCATCTACAAGTGGTACGAAGACAAACACTACATCACGTAAGTTTTATGGTTTTTGTGTTTCTAGAAGTTCATACGTATTCTAGGGATTTCATATACATATATATTTTGGGAACAAACAACATACCTCTCTAGAGTTTCTTTCTTACTATCACACTTATCATTGACTTTCTTCTCATCTTTCTAAAGTCATGATTGTTGTTATTTCTCCTCTCTCCTATCTCTCTAAAGATAAAAAATCATTCAGAAAGAAGTCTTCCCATCGGATTCCAAGATCCTCGGGTATGATTTATTTTTGATATCTCCATTCCTATTTCGAAAACTATGGTGTCAATTGAACCTTTGACACTTACCCTAGTTTCCCAACTTTCAAAATTGAAACAAAAACGAAGACTTATATGGTTCGCCAAATGAGATGCTTTAAGGAAGCTCTTGTATATCCAAAGAGTCATAAACAGTAATTTGGTCGAAGACTCTCAACAGTCCAAAACTATTAAAATTGGCCATTCGGGACCTATGACACCCAAATACCAAACCACCTCCTCAATGCCCTCACAAAAGAACATTGTTGTAAAATTGGGAAAACCCCTCACAAATCACTATGACATCTCAACATGTCGACAGTGACGATTTGGACTCCTCCCACGTCCTCCGAAATAAAGAAATTTTTTTCAAGCCTTTCTAATTGTAATCTTCAAAAATCCAAAAGCATTTGGTAGACTTTTGCAAACAAGTTCACATGATCTGATTGGTGTTCTCTTCCTTCCGAGCACCATTGAAGATGTTTTTACTAATCCTTTATACGGGTCACAATTCAAAGAAAAATCTCTACTCGGTATCTTGATGAATTTTTTAAGAACTTCATCCTAAGAAAATGAGGGGGAGAAAAATGAAAACAGTCAGTAGCTTGAATGAAGTAATGGAAGGCGGGAGAAGAAGAAATGGGTGACCAAATGGTTGATAATAATGACTCAATCCTAATGATGCAGATTGTAAACCATCTGATGAAGGAAAAAGAGAATGAAGTGACCTCATCCGACGACGACAAAGCTTGTCAATGATGCTAATGAATCTACTATCTCCAAAATAGTAGAAGAAGTTGAGACCTCAAAGCTTGCTCAACTGATACAACTGTGAGGGGGAGCTAGACAACCAATTAGGATGAACATTCGAAGTAGAATGATGCTAATAAATATACTATCTCCGAAATAGTAAAATAAGTTGAGACCTCAAAACTTGCTCAGTCAATGCGTCTGTTAAGGGGGAGCGTAGCATCCAATTAGGATGAACATCTAAAGTCAAAGAAGAAAACATTCGACTTGGGTGAACATCTGAAATCAGAGGAGAAAGCCAAGATGACTCGAGAAGAAGAATAAGATGATGAACTGCCAAAGGAAGAAACATTCAGGAAGTCCACATTAGCCAATTTGAATTCCCTTCGACTGCAACTATCTTTTTCATCCAAAAGAAAAAGCCATCTAAAGTTATTCCCTCTGATCCCATAAGTCCATATCCTCCGAAGCTTCTTCTTGATTCAACTATCATAACGTTCTATTAAGAAGGCTGAAGACGAAGTATCAGATGATAAAAATCTTAGTTTTTTATAATTAAAAGTGCTACCTAGATAACAACTTCACAACTTTCAGTATTTTAATATATGTAACACTATCCAAAAAGAAAAATTAGGAAGAGAAAAAGAAAAATGATGAAAATGCCTTCAAAAGAAAAACAGAAAAGAATAAAAAGAGAAAAGGAAAAAAGAATCCAAAATGTATCACTTTATTTATAAGTTCATATTTTATTATTTCACTTCTAAGTTAAGTATCATTTTTTTCTAAGTGTTTGGTAGGATGCTATGAGTATTATATACAAATCCGATGGTTGATTTGTATATAATACTCATAGCATCCTACCAAACACTTAAAAAGAAATTCTTAATACTTGCCTTGTAATAGGCATATCAAATATGCATCATCTATCGAATATGACACAAGTGTTTATATTCGGTATACACTATTCAACTGATGCAACACAAATGTTTATAACTAATATAACTCCAAGGTAATCGTTTGTATATGAGCTTTCTCGTAGTTTCCACCTAATTTGATCTATTGTCATATGCTTCCAAATTTGATGGTTGTTGTAGAGTTTAGAGGGACGACGAATGCAAGGTTTTTCACGAACTCTTACGATTTAGGAGGAGAAGTCGAAGGGTTTTATTTAAAAAGTACCATCAATGTATGTTGATTTTTTTATAAAATAGGGGGAAAGATTGGGATGAACTAAAACGACTTATTTTGCCCCTCATGTGAGGGGCACGAGATAGTTGTAACATCTGGCAAAATAACGACGTTTAATTATAGGGACCGTCTGTGTCATTAAATTGAAAAGTTAGGAACCACCAATGTAGATAGTTTTTTTAGGGATGAAATCCAAAATTTGAGCAAATCACAGGAAGAGATTAATTCACTATGATTAGAAATAACAATATAAAAATAATTTGATACGAATAATAATATTTCTAAATAATTAATAATTAGTATTAATATATGATGTATAATTAAAATTAGTTAATAATTTTCAACTCATATTAGTTACTATTATTTAGTATTTTGTAATATCAGTAACAATTTATTTTTAAGTTTATTTATCAATAGTTAATATTTACTTATAATAAATAATAACTAATATTAATTAGTGTTATAATTAAAAAAAGTTAACTTCAACTCACGTTTCAATAAACTAATTTATAAATTAGTTTATGTCAATCCAAACGTGTATAAAAAAAATAACTTAGTTTATATTGCCAAATAATGCCTAAGAGTAGATTGTTTAACATTGGTTGTGATCAAAAGTAATAATTAAAAAAAAATATTAATATTCATGTTATTTCCACATTTGTAATAAATAAAAGAGAAATTAGTTCAAATGACCATTTTCTTTATTTAAATTGGCCTTATCACAATTAATCTCTCGGGTTGACACAAATGTCAATACATCCGTAATATTGTGGATCTGACTAAAAGACAAAAAGAATGTTAACTTCAACCAATTTGTCATCGTAATTGCAAACTTGGCTCGTTGCAATTGTATATCTGTGTTGAATTTTGAGTCTTTAACTAGGTTCGCAATGGATATTGCGGAAGTAATGACATTTAGATAAATTCAAAAAAAAAAAAAGATGAAAGAGAGAAAAATAGTGATTTAACTCAATCACTTAAAATAAAATCGAAGGAATAGAAGCAGAAAATCCAAGCATACCATAAAATGAAATCGTATTTTATGAGAAGAAAATAATGGAGAATGGGAAATGGTGAAGAAGAAAAGGGTGGGTATTGTGGCTGCCCATTCGTGTGTCAGAGTCAGAGCATAAATAATATCAGAAGGGCATTGCCATTGACACTTTTTAATAGGAATGTTGAATACATTAGCAATCAAGGTATTTTTTTGAAATGTCAACCTTAATTAAATAACATTTATATTTTATTATTATATATTATCCATTAAATATAGTTTTTGTCTACACATACATTTTATCATTTTCTTTTATATTATTATTATTATTTTGTTTTTTTACTAATTCTTTTATTTTTTTTAATGAATAATTAATCATACATGTTTTACTTTACTTATTATTAATTTATCCTACCTATTTCAAAATTATATGATTTATAAGTTATTTATGAGTTATTATTTATTTAATAACGAACAAAATATTTATTTTGTCAATTTATTTTTATCAAGGATATGATTCCTCCTATTAATGTCGTTAATTAAAATGTATCTCATTTAAGGTTTTACTGGTTAATTTATGTAAATCATGGATACCAAATTTCATTTAACTCAAGAACTTAATATAAAAACAGTTTGATAAAATTTTAAATTAATTTAACTAATTACAATATTAGACCAAAAACGATGTTTAAAAAATAGGAAAATGAATTAAAATAGTCATTTTTTTACAAGGTTTATCAAAATAGCCCTAGATCTGCAATTTTTTTTTGTTGACCTGGGTGAGAAATGTAATTTTTTTAAAAGATTCCCCTTCTGAAAGAAGAAGTTCTAGTCCCGCCATTAAATCCCAAGGCTCAACTCTGGCGAACCTTGATGAAAAATGTAATTTTTTAATGGATAAAGATATAAAGTGTAATTTTTGACATGAATACTTAATCATACATTATTTATTTATCTACAATTAATTTAAATGATAAAAAAAAACAAGACAAAAAAAAAAACCAAATGATTACAAAAGTTAAAATCTTCAAAAAGAAATTATATTTATCTTCAATAGATTGTTTATTTTAGAGAACTGAGTTTTAATTATAATATTAAAATATTATCTTCTCAATAAATATCACTTAGAGGTATATACGGGTTGGGTTGGGCGGTCTACAACACTTTTACAACCCAACTCAATTATAGCGGTTTGGACAAATCTCAATCCAACACAACTCATTCAAAAGTATAACCCAACCCAACCCTTACGGGTTGAGGCGGGTTGGGTTGGCGGGTTAGTAGTTACATAAAATTTGACGAATGGAATAATTTATAAAACTTCAAGTTTATAGATCGTTTTATAAAGCGTTCTATCTAAAAATGTTTAATAGGTTTTTGGACATTTCAAGAAGTGTTTGAGTAATCTTTAAATAAAATATCGTATTAGTTATTTTATAGAAATATTTTGAGAAATGTCTCGTAAACTCATCTATTTATAGCATATTTTATTCATATGAGACTTTTTCTAGTCGTGTCGAATAAAATAACCAACACGAAATTTTATTTTAAAAGCATCATAGAATTTGTTAAGACGCCCAAAATCATCCTATAAACATATTGCAACTCTTTTAGATAAGAAAATTTTCTTGTTTTGTCCTATAAAGTATCATATTAGAACGTTTAGACATTTTAGGCATCCTATAAGATCTAATGCTGTTGTAGAATGATATAACTAAGCATTTTCATTCCACTAAAGTATAGCACAAAATCACGGGGTATTTAGATTGATGGATTCGTCAACCAAACATGTATCAATATCATTCATATTCTCCAACATATCAATTTGTTGTTGTTGTAAAAAAGTTTTCAATAACTTTCTCTTATTAATTAGATTATTTTTTCATTATTCTTTGATCGTAAATCTCTTTTGGTAACCTATACGTTTAACTAATATAAAATGCAGATATAATATCAATAAAGTTATATAAAAATTTATACATTATTAATATACATATACATTAGAGATGGCCCGGACCGCCGGAGGACCGGGACCGACAAAGGACCGGCTTGGGACCGGGACCGGTAAGGACCGGTTATGGGACCGAAAACCGGGACCGGTTGAGGTTTTTGGTAGTTTCGTGGGACAGGGACCGGGACTGGTTATGGGACCGACCGGGACCGGGACCGGTTATGGGACCGACTATGGATCGGCCTGGCCCGGCCCGAAAATTCAAATAATTTTGTAATTTTATAATGTATTTTTATAAGAAAACGTAATTTTAATTATATTAAAACGCATTTTTAAAGTGTATTTGAGTGACCCAATTGTAAATTTTATAATGTATTAAAATATATATATCATTAAAAAAATAAAAAAAAAATCTTATTTTTTAATGCAAGGACCGGTTAGGACCGGTTGGGACCGGTTAGGACCGGGACCGGGACCAGCGGCCCATAACCGGTTATGAAGTACCTTGACCGATCCTATCATTTTCGACCAGGACCGGTTATGAGAAAGGTTACGACCGATTAGGACCGGCCCGGCCCGGGACCGGTTTTTGGCCATCTCTAATATACATAATAAACATATATATAAATAAAATTTATAAAAATTATATATTGGCGGTGGTTTGGCAGGTTGGGCGGGTTGAGCCTAATTTCAACCCTCCTAATTAACGGTTTAGCGGTTTGGGTTTAATTGGTTGTTAGCGGGTTGGATTGGACGGGTTTCACGGGTTGACGGTTTTTTGTACACCCTTACTCTCTCACCTGGTAATCATTTTTGGGGTGATGTAATGCCTCATGCCATATATTGCATGTAACACATACTTCATACAGGAAATACATGTTTATACACCACTCAGGTCCCTTAACACAATAATCTACCATATAAAATACATGCCCAAAAATTTAAAATACATTTCTTGTATTAATCAACGTTCATCAATCAAAACTATACATCATAGACAAATCTTCATGCAGATATGTATATAGGAAAATATCACATTTTCCCTTTTTTCATACCGTCCGCACCTCCTGCAATACATAATTAAAAATCACAAAATGAGGGTTAGACCGAAAGATCTAGTGAGTTACCCTATTTATGTCATTGTAGGGTGATAATCACCAAAACCTTATCTAAAATAACTTTTCATATATATAACAAATATATGAACAAGTAAGAGTATAATGCCAATACCTTTCACTTTTCAAGCCATTAACCTCTGCTCTTGCATAATATATCAAAACAAGACAGGTTTATATTAATCAATTATCAAAATGCCACTCTTAAACCTCTTGAATCAAATAAGGTTTAATCACAGTTTCTGGCCAAAATGTACACCTCTCATTGATATGTCACTCTTATCCCATGGTACATCTCTCCTTGATATGTCACCCTTATCCCATGGTACACCTCTCCTTGATATGTCACCCTTATTTCTTCATCAAAAAGTTTCATAAAATAATTTCATATAGAATGGACTGCAGTCGATGGAATTATTATCAGTTCCAATTCAATTTTGTCAAAATTCCCAATTATTATTCCAAAAGAATCATAATTTGTCAAGATAACAATTAATCCGGTCAACCTTGTTCGAATAACAAATCCGGACGACACTTCCAATACTTGTCCGATTTATCACCTGACTCAAAACACAGCCTTGTCCGGATAACAAATCCGGACAATACTATTCAATATCATCCGATTTAACTAAATCGGTCACCACATAGTCGTATTCCTACTTCTCCGTTCAAAATATTTAACAAAAACTCAATATTCATAAATCGCTCAATACTTGTCCGGTTTAAGACTAAACCGCTTAACATTTGAGCGGTTTATACTTAAATCGGTTACACCTTGTCCGGTTTAAGACTAAACCACTCAACCCTCTTTGTCCGGTTTAATCTAAATCGACTAAGCCTTGTCCGATTTATATTAAATCGCCTAACTCTTATCCGGTTTAGGTAAAAATCCGGATAACACTCATACGGTTTAAACTTCAAATTAGATAAAAAGGTGATACAAACAATTCATGCATAAAGAATGTAAAACATTTTAGATTCACTCACCTTATGCAATTTCTTTTGAAACTCAGATGAATCCAATCTTCTTGAAATCAGTCTATAAGCAATTCGGTCACTTACTCCTTTAAATCGCTCACTTTTCTTTTTGAAAATGGCAAGAAAATTGAAAATGGAGGCTAACCCTCCTTTTATACCTTTTCAGAAATGGAAGGCGGCAGAAAGATAATTTTTAAGTTATATTCCACCATGTATGATCCATAATTATGCATACTCACATACATACCCATCTTATGCAAGTATTCACATAACACACATATTATCAACATATATCATGCATATATATATATATATATATATATATATATATATATATATATATATATATATATATACACACACATTTTCATATTAGCAGAGTCAAATGTACCAAATTTATCATATTGTCACATAAGCACACAATAAATGGTATTTTTTTTAGAAACCGTTTTCATAATTGAATTTTGTTGAATGGTATTTTTAATCGGTCATGTATGTATATTTTTAACAAGAATTAAACGGATTTGTTTGGATTTTGAGGTATTTGAATTGAATTTCATTCCAATCACATGTTTGGTTCAAATGATTTTCTTGTATTTAATATACTTGGATTTTATTGAAATCATTGAAATAAAGGATTTTGAAATCCCACAAAGATGGTTGAGATTTCATGAGATTTTGTAGCATTTGTATATAATAATATTTTAAGATATGTTAATAACACTTTTTTTTAATAATTCATTAATAAAAATGTAATTTTAATTATTTTTATAATTATTTATAACTTGTTCTTATAAATTATTTATAAGAGATGAAACTCTATTACATTCCAAATTCATCAAATCAAACACGTCAAAGATTCTAAAAATAATTTCAAATTCAAATTCTTCTAATTCCAAAACCATTTTATCAAACCAAGCGCATTAAATGTAATTTTAATATGAGGGTGACATTTGCAGGGATCAATTGTCAACAACTAAATTCTAGAATTTTTGCTGATAGGTATATTTTTAAGTAAATTTATTCGATATGTTTTTAGCAAAGGCTTTTTTTTTAAGTTTTCTTATTGATTATAAGGGGTTTTTTTGTTTATTTTTAAGAGATTTTTTTAATGTTATTTTGGTTGATTTGGGAAGACTTTTTGGTTTTTTGTTTGATTTCAAAAGAATTTTTCGATTCTTTGATTGACCTCCCTTGTATTTTCTAATATTTTGGAACGCCTCTTAAAACCTCACATTTACAAAAAAATATTGTACTTATAAAAATCGGTTGAGCGGGTGAATGGAACCCCGATTGGGCCTTTATAAGTCCACCCCTAGGTGGACGATATGTATTGAAATAATGATATAAATCAATTATTGGGAACGGGCATTACATTCGATACAGTTCATTTTCTTATGAATGGCAACAATTTTATTACAAAAAGTATCGAATACAAGAAGAAAGAGGAGGAAAAGCTTTCTGCAAGATATAGAAAGACACCCCCAAAAAACAACCATGCCAAAAACAAGAGCTGAAGGGACTACAACAGGAAAACCAAAACTAACCGCACCCAGTAAACTCGAAAACAATGAACTCGAAGAAGCGCCTACCTAGCAATTTTACAAAACATGATTGCGAGTCTCTTCATGTTTGTTTTATGCTTTTATATAAACAATGACAAAGAAAATCTAAATGACAGTTCATTCAATTCATCTTATCGACAAATATATGAAATTTAACAATAATACATTTTTGTCAAATAAAGAATTCTATGAAATTCAACATGAGACAATTGCATACACCATATGGAGGAAAAATTGAATGGTCACTTTCTTTATCTAATCGAATTTGATTAAGAGAATGCAAATTCCATAAAATATCCAACAAAACACGATTTAAAATCCAAAAATGACTTAAGATATATGCTAATATAGTTTTATTCATGTTTTTATGATTCAAAACGAGACAAAGATACCAAGGACTACATTGAGAGAGTGGAAATATCCAAAAATACGCTTGATCTTTCACCAAAGGACGGGATTCCCATAACAAACTCATTTTGCATTATTATAATCCAGTGAATACCTAACATGAATATGCGTTAAAGTTCAATCACGACTTGATCAGCAATTGTGTGTTCCCGAATATCAATAATGCAAGCAATGTTCGATTCATTTATTTATATGTTGTTTAACTTCATATCAATTCATTACAGGTATGTCAAATTGAGTTATCTTTTATTACTGAATAGCTAAAATATATAAATTTAACTTAAAAGACAAGTCAAATTGAGTTATCGTTTTAGATGTCTTTATCGAACTTGTTACAACCATACACTTGATTCACTTAGAATAATCTTTGTAGGGTTTCAAAAGTAATCCAATCTAAAATGCATCTGAAACAATAAAATTTGATCTATAGAGGTTATAGATTTAGAAAGGTTTTCGTAAAAAAAAAAAGCTACGATGGGATACAGTGATACCAATTTAAATAGAAAACAAACCATAAAATATTTGGAATTGTAACTTAAGGTTTGTAAGCAGATAGGTTATCACAAAAACCGAAGTAGGTTTTCTCTAAAGTGATCCACTGTGTTGCTTGGTGCTTGCTTCAAAACCCCAAATCTTCAAGATTGAGTATGTATTTCAGCAAAGAAAGAAACTTTTCTCTTTGTTGTGATATGACCGGAAATTTCAAGAGGATTAGCGAATAGGTATATATCTCAATATTTATATACGTGAAGTAATGTGTGAGAAGGAGAGTTAAGGTAAAAAGCGTAAGAATGGATCTGAACCATTTATCAACTTTAATCTCAAACTCATCCATGAATCGCACTTGATACGAGTATTGATCAGGTGCATCTCATCCTAATGTGCATTCAAAGATGAAGATCCCTTCTCATGCTTCTCACCAACCACATATATATATATATATATATATATATATATATATATATATATATATAGATAGAGATAGATAGATAGATAGAGGAGTGATCAAATGAAAACCGCTCTCATTTGTGTAAACCATGCAAACCACATTCATCTGTCGATTTCATTGTTTAATCTTATGAAATTTTTTCATGATATTGTTTAATCTTGTGAAATTGTTTCATATAATACTTTTTTTGATGAAGTTGTTTCATATATGGTTGTGAAATTGTTTCATATAATACTTAATGAAACTGTTTCATGTATTTATCTAAAATTAATGAAACTGTTTTATGTATTTCTTTAAAATTAAAATATGAAAATGATAACATCTATGATTAACACCCTCCACAATAAAAATGATTAAAATGGTTTATGATGACAATCGGAGTTCGAGGTCAGTAATTGAAGAAATTAACCAAAGCGAATGTCTTGGTAATAGATTTTTATTTTTTTAGATTCGTTTTAATCGAAATTATGTTCATTACGATGTGTTTGTTTTTTATAACTCATCTTGTATTGATATCTATTTTCTTTAATTATTAAAATACGTACCTAATTCACATGTTCAAATGGAAGTACATGCACGACCCATTTTCATATTGTCATATTACCGACTTTTATGAATCATGAACCATTGTGTTCATGTTACTTCTATCATATGAACACAAATGTTATTTTTTAAGCTTGATACCAAATCTTTATATTTGTGTAAGTGTTTGCACCCGGTGTTCATAGCGTTGGGATTATGTGTTCATATATTTTATACGATATGAACAAGGGTGAACACGATATGAACAAGAGGTGAACACGATATGAACAAGAGGTGAACAACCATATAAGATCAAAAACATATATGAACAAGGGGTGAACCTTAAACAGTGTGTATGCAATGCATGTATAAAACTTCAATTGACAAAGGATCGCTCCTGAATGTGTTTATAATGAATGAACTATTGTTCACAAGCTGTTCATATCGTGTTCATACACGTTTTTTTATTTAGTTTCTTTCGTATAACAGTTATTCTTATTATGTTCATATTGTGTTTATAAATGTTATGCAGTCCAAGTTCATATATATGTCAAATTTTTGTTCGTATTTGACACAATGGTTCATACATATATAGTTGTGTTCATATGGTTCTTATATTAACAAAAATAAATTAACAAAAAAATCATAAAATTTTGATTTTGTAACTCCCAATTAATTAATGATATGGGAGTGATATAATTTTTTTTTACCTAAATACTCTTTTCAACATTGTTCACTTATCTTTATGCAATTTTAAGTTTAAAAAAATAAGTTTTTTTCATGATTAATCACAACCGTTTATTGAAAGATTGAATGACCAATATCGGTTAACAAAGTTAACACAAAAACTTTGGTTAACATTTGATCTTACCCCTATATATATATATATATATATATATATATATATATATATATTTCAAATGCAACCATGCCCATTTGTACAACCAAATGACCAATGCAATCCAATTAATTAAGATATTAATAGAAATGGTGAGAGTTTATTTATTATGATTTGAATATTTATGAAAGATGAATAGTGTTCATTAATTATAATCAATGCTTTATATTATGAAACAATCAAAACTTCTATAAAATCACATATTCATCAAATTAAATGGACGGTTGAGATTGAGTTGTATTGGTTGTACAAATGTAAAAGGTTGTATAATAACCAACCTCTCTCTCTCTATATATATACATATACAGAGAGAGAGAGAGAGAGAGAGAGACACGTTCAAATGAAAACCGTGTAATTCTTAGAAACCGTGTAAACTAATTTCAACCAATAGGAAAATTTCATTTTTTTCTAATTAAATTTAATCATTAAGGGTATATTGGTCATTTGCATTGTTTTATATTAAATATGGAAGTTATTAATAAATCTTAATTAAGGTAACATAATAAAGAAAATCTTATAAATGGTAACATTTAAATATTTAATTAAATTATAATATTAAAAATTGGATTTTGTTATATTGTGTCTCGGTTTATTATTGCCAAGATTCATGAAAATCGTAAGTTATTAGATTAATAAATCCATGAAATCAATAATAATAAAAAATATTCATGAAACCGGTTTCATACATGGTGAAATTGGTGCATGGAGTAAGTGAAAAATGATTATGAAATTGGTGCATGATGAAACCGGTTTCAAACATGATGAAATTGGAGCATGAATTAAATGAAAATGATTATGAAATGGGTGCATGATGAAATGGGTACAACATGAAATGGGTGCATGATGGATAGGGTGCGTGAACAATCTCATTGGACAAGTGAAACAGGGTGCATGACGAATAGGGTGATGAATAGGGTGAGGAATTTACCATAAGAGGGTGGATAATGAATGTGGTGTATGATGAATATGTGGTTGGGTTTACCATTTTGCCCTTCTCGCTATTATAAAATAAAAAATTTAATGTATATTTTTTTAATTTTCTAAATTAAACTAAACTAATCTTGACCATTGATCAAGAAAATGGATGAATGAGATTGGTTTACATGGTTTACACAAATGGGGGCGATTTTTATTTGATCGCTCCTATATATATATATATATATATATATATATAGGGTTGGGTTCACGTGAGACCAAATGTTTTTCATGAGACCCGTGAAACCAATTTATGTTCATTGATCAACTTTATAAGCTAATGATCTAATGGTCTAAAGTTGCACGGTGACAATTTTGTGATTATTGAGAAGTCTCGTGGCAATTTTGTGATTATGAATGTTTAGATTGTAGATCTAATCCAAGGGTTGAGAATTAGTCTTACGGGTATCACGAAAAGCCCTTGGTCTCACATGATCCCAAGTATGTGTGTATGTGTGTATGTGTGTATGTATGTATGTATGTATGTATGTATGTATGTATGTATGTATGTATGTATGTATGTATGTATGTATGGAAAGGTTCAAATGAGGACTCCTGTGATTTACAAGAATGCAAGAACATTCTATAAGCCAAACATTATGTTATAAATCAAATTTTAAGATAAGTTAAAGGATTTCTCAAAATTAAATAAATACTAAAAAATTCAAAAATACTAAAGGCGTGGGAGGGTAAAATTGGTATAATAAAATTCAAATAACACGATGATGATTATTCTGATCATCTGGGGAGTGATAATCGTCATCAGTGACGTGGTTATCACAACATCACAGTGATAGTGGGCCTATTAGGTAAACCGAAAACAAGGAACTGAGAAAGTAACATGTTTCGGGCGAGTTAGGGAGAGCGTACAGTCGATTTCGAAGGCGAGGAAGAAGATACAAGGTATGTGTTTGATAACACATGTTAATAACATATTATAACACTTTGATTGGGGTTTGGTATTTGTCTGTGATCAATTAGAGATATGATGGTTGAATGTCTATCACAGACTTATCAGAGTTTAGGGCATGGTTGAGAAATCGAATAGAGCAACTATCACAACTCCAGAAATCGAGACCGTATGTGTTTGATCGATAGTCACATGCAGTTTATTCAATCATCAACAACAAAAGAGCAAAATCGAGTAATAGAGAACATATACAATTGTCACATTGCTTACTTATCACATGATTATCACAGGACAGTTAAGCCATATTCACAATATAAGTTGATGATAGCCTATATGTTTTTATCTATTAGGTTTGTATCATGAATTAACACATGATTATCGATTAGTGCCGGATTATTGTATGTCATTGGTTTGAGCTATATCGCATATTTATCATAGCATGTTCCATGATGAAACAGTGTAATCGAACAGGTGCAACACTTGATTACATAATTATCGATTTCATACCTTTATCACACGAATATCACATAATTGTTGATTTCACACGAGTATCACAATCGACGGCAACAATACATCCAATTACATAATAGATATTGCACAATTATCACAGGTAAAATTTGTTAATCAAAAAGTGAAAAATGTGACAAATCTTATCTGTGATAATTGTGTGATACTGATCAGGGTAAGATATTGATCATAATCGGACTAGTTAAAGTTGCCTACTTGCATATTATCATCAACACAAGTAAATTAATATTAATTTTAAATCACAAACTTATTGATTTTGATTTTATTGGAGGGTAAGCCAGATAAGTGATGATTATTTAAATTTGTGTTAGTTATTGTATTGTTTTTTTTGGAAATCATACCTTCGAATGTAATGTATCACAACAACATTACATCTGTGTGTTGATTTCATAATCCCAAATCACCGATTGTGTTGTATCACATTGTTATCACTTTGCCTTTGATGTATAATTTTTGTTGAATTAACGTGCTTTGGTACGACTCTAAAAAACATACTCTAATATGTGATAGCCATATGATCACAAAGATTAAATCTTCGGATACAGAAAACGATGGAAGAAACTATGAGAAGAAAACGATGGGGACGTGAGATTCTACGCGATCAAATTTCAATCTAAGATCATGAGATAATTACAATTAATTAAAATAACATAAAAATTATAAAATACCGAATTACATTACTACCCTTATTGATTTATTTTTATTTATTATAACTTAAATTATTGGTAAAAAGAGGTTAGAGACGCACAACTGTTCTCATATTCTCATAAATAATGAGTTTTCATTTGAACTCCTGCCTATGTATATATATATATAATACACATATTATATATATATGTGTGTGTGTGTGTGTGTGTGTGTGTGTATAAGGTTAGGTTCACGTAAGACAAAATTGTTTTCGTAAGACTCGTGAGACAAATTTTTTACACTTGAAACTTCACAGCAAAATGTTGTGAAGGTAAAAAGAAGCCGAACCTTCACAGCAAAAACATTGTGAATGTTACCTTCACAACCAAATTTCAAGTGTAAAAGAGTTGTCTCACATGTTTCCCAAAACAACCATGTCTCACATGATCCCAATTATATATATATATATATATATATATATATATATATATATTTGTTTTAGCATAAACTAGGGTTTCTGCCCTAATTATTCCAACATGGGCACCACTTTCCCTTTTAACCTAATCCTTAAGCCCATTCCCATTAAAATCCATTACAACATCTCAACGATCAAGAATATCTTCAACATATATGATATTAAAATTTCTAAAATAAAATGTTAAAAGTTAATTTTTAAAAATTACATTTAAATTCAACAATTATTTTATTTTAAATCATTTCATATATCTAATAAAATATTATTTTTTATAGATTAAAATTTAATTACAATGTTTTTTATGGAAAAGAAATTAGAGATTTTATTTAATAAATCAGCAAAAGTTATAAAAATGGTAAGTAGAGGCTAAGGGAGTAGTACAAGGTGGAAGGAATTGGTAGTACCCTTGCAGTACACACCAACCCAAATCATTCTCTACTGCTGTCCCCTTGTTTATATAAACTAAACGCAACCTTCCTTCCATTGGTTTTCTCCTCTCTCCTACGCAACCACCAACTACCCCTTTTTTCCGATCTATCACTTGCCGTCGACGGCACCGGCACCGCCACCATGATGCACATGACCTTCTACTGGGGCCGAAAGGTCACTCTGCTTTTCGATTCATGGAGCACGGACTCATGGTTCAGTTACTCTCTCACCTTAATCGCTTGCCTCCTCTTCTCCGTCTTCTACCAATACATGGAAGATCGCCGTCTCCGATTCAAGCTCCTCTCCTCTTCCGCCCTTCGCAACAACGCCGATGGAGCTGTCGACACCACTCCTCTCCTCTACACCAAGATATTCGCCGGCGGTAGCCGGTGGAATCTCGGCAGGTTTGCTGGATCTGCGCTCTTCGGGATTAATTCCGCGCTTGGTTACTTCCTCATGCTTGCGATCATGTCGTTTAACGCCGGTGTGTTTGTCGCCATCGTCTTCGGACTCGCCGTTGGATACTTGTTGTTTAGGAGCGGCGATGATGAGCAAGTGGTTGTTGTTGATAATCCTTGCGCTTGTGCTTGACATTTGATCTTGTTTTCGCTTCTTTCTAGACCGATCTAATCAAAATTGGGGACCGCCTCTCTGTATTTTACATTTGATAGGATTGAAACCTAAACCTACATGTACGTAAGTTTGAATTTATATGGTTGTTCTGTATTATTATTATCATCATCATCATCATCATCTATTGTTGTTTGAATCAAATCTAATTTTCTCAATGATAAACTTTGACCTTCTAATTCAATTTGTGGCTGTTGTCGCCTCTTGTTTCTTCGCTTAAATTTACAGATTTGTCGTCGATCATATCAATGGACTTTTTGACATTTCATCAAACAGATGGAAGAGGTCAAATTGGGGGATGGAAACATTCCATGAACATGAAAAATTAAACAAAACCTGATGAAATAATCCAAGATATTCCGTTTCATTAATAGTTTCCTTTTTGGTCAGTGATTGCCAATTTATGTATCACCAGATTTTGGGATCTATCCATGATGATTTGTAGATACAGACAACTTGAGGATTCTCGAAGATCCAATAGAGCTTGTTCGTCGTCCCTTCCATGGTAGATTGTGGGGTGCTGTGCCTGTGAAGGAACTGGAAGGCCCCATGATCATATACTCAAACCAGCACGCAACCATCTAGGTAGCTGTCATCCACCTCTGGGGAAGAAATCGAAATTGAATGATCCAATCAATCGAATTGCTTATGATCCGTCTGTCTCCTTGATTAGGTAATCCAGGTTCGATCGATTCCTTTTCTATTTTCTGCAAATCCCAATTTCAATCTGATTTGTTTTGATTTGTGGAAGGTAGGTTACCTCCCTCGATTACAGTCGGAATGTCAATATAATATTGTTGCCAAACGTCGATATCATTGAAGCTATTATGTGGTCATTGTTGCGTTTGGTATGTAGACTACATGGGACAGGACGGAAAAAAAAATAGTCCCATGTTTGGCATGCCATGGACAAAAAATACATAGGACAACATGGGACTATTTTTAAATTTCATTGGACAAAACTTGATGGTTTTTGTTTCACCAAAAAAGATGGAACAACATGAGACTAAATATAAATTGAGTATATTACCCTTGTTATTTCTTTCAATAGAAAACCTAATTACCATTTTTGCAGCCTCCTTCGTCATCGTTTCTTCCTTCCTTCCATTTTCAAGAAATTTTTGCTCAAAATCTCTTATTTTTAATCTTGCACCTCTGTTTTTACCACAAATCCCACCTGGGTTCTTTCTCATTTCAGGTTTATTTGTGAAATCCCATCTGGGTTTTTGTGTTTCACACCCTTGTTTCATTTGGGTGTTTTTTTTTGGGATTTCAAAAATGATCACTGGTTCAGACCTTTACCATGTGCTTACAGCAGTGGTTCATTTGGGTGTTTTTTTTGTTGGATTTCAAAAATGATCAATTGGGTGTTTTTTTGTTGGATTTCAAAAATGATCATTTGGGTGTTTTTTGTTGGATTTCAAAATCTTTTATTTTGGTATATTTGACATGTGGTCTTAGAATGTTAAACTTTTGATAATGTCGTGACAAATGTTACAAGTGAATTTGTGGCATGACAAATGTTATTTGCATGTGGTATTGGAATGTTAAAAAAATGTAGGTTGAATAACATATCAAAATGGGTAATATTTAAGTGCGATTGCCGGGTTGGCTTGTCAACCCCCTTTTGTCATTTTTTTGGATTTATATTTTATGTATTAAACTTGATTACAAAAACTATGTAATTAAAATATATTTTGGTAGATTTGTTGTCATTTTACAATCATTATATGATATAAAATAACATTGAACAACAAGGGATAATATGGTCATTTTAACAGTTTTATCCTGTCTTGTTCTAGTCGTACCAAACATAGGACAGACAATTAGTCCTGTTCCGTCCCGTCTTGTTCCATTCTATCCCGTCCCGTCCTGTCCAATCCTGTCTGCGTACCAAACACTACCTTAATGAACTAATTATATAACACTACCTTAATGAACTAATTATATACTCTTTCACATCGTTGTTTTGTTCTAAATTGATATGTTTGGTTGGGTTTGTGATTTATGGTATCAAAATTGCAAAATCGAAAGAAATAAAAATCATTGATGGCATATTTCTTCGGGTTTTTGCCTTATCACTAAAAACCTGCGACCATTTTTGGTTGGTTTTCCATTTTGATCATCTATGTGGGGGTGTTTGAGATTGCCTTATTTAAAACAACTTGTGTTTTTATTTGTTTTTGTAAAAGTGCTTATTAACTTATGTTTTTTTTT
>NC_037544.1:31498039-31499518 GCF_001531365.2 Cynara cardunculus var. scolymus | reverse complement strand
TTTTTTTTTGTTTTTGTAAAAGTGCTTATTAACTTATGTGGTATCAAATCGGAGTTAAATAAAACAGGGGTAAAATTATAAACTGTTAATAAGCAGTTTTTCATAAGTTAGGAAAGATTAACTTATCAAAACAGCTTATTACCGGTTTGACACCGGTCTAAACAGTTTTTTTTTTTTTTTCTTATCCAAACAACATAAAACAACTTATCACCGGTGTCAGACTGAAATAAGTTAAAAATCAGCTTTTATAAGTAATCTCAAACACCCCCTGAATAAAGTTATCTATACGGATTAATCTGTCTGAATAGATCGAGAAAGTTTTTTTTATTTAAAAGTAGTTTTTCATAAATGAAACAAGCGCATTATTTTTATTTGGGAGGAGCAAGTTCTACAAAAATTTGGATTTCTATATAGAGCTCCATTTAAAACTGGGTAATAAAATGAGTAATTATTCATCTCGGTAAACCTATTATCCATATCCTATCCTAGTCATTAAAATAGAGGGTAACAAAACGGATAATGAACAAATAGTAAACTAAAATTTCATTTTAAACTGTAAATAATATTGTTAAACCTCAAGCATATATGTAAAACATAAGTTCATATATATAGTAATTATTGTACATCTAATTTGTTATAGTAAACATTTTAATACTACTCTAAATATTATTATAATATAATGTTCTTAAAACAATATAAAAGATTGTAAAACAACCGTTTCTTTATATTTATTTTTCCAGCCTTGTCTTGTTTCTCGTTTATCTTTAATGCACTCTTTTCTCGTTAAAAATAAGAAGTAATTACAATAGTCATCAATATACGACATATATGAGCATTATAAAAAATACTACAGAGTAATATTTAACTTAACATATTTATGTAGACTTGTGAGTTGGAATTACATGAGCCCAACCTGTTTTCATGAAACTATTTTTTTACACTTGAAATTTCACATCAAAATGCTATGAAAGTAACATTCACAGTGTCATTGCTGTGAAAGTTCAACTTTTTTTATGTAGACTTGTGAGTTGGAATTACATGAGACCAACCGGTTTTATGTGGTTTTGAGAAAAGGATAACGTTTTTATTTTTAAATAAAATGTAAATATGAAGATATAAAAAATTGATTTTAATATCAAACTAACTATTTAAAATTTCTCCATTTTTGTTTATTTTTTTAATTCTTTTTTTTTTGTTTAATAATACAATTTTTTATAAGATAATAATTAAGTATTTTGTTAGAATTCGATGACTATCCTAATTATATTTTAGATTTTTTGTATTTAAATGAGATGTTATCATTTTATTTGATTATGTTTATTTGCAGTTAGTTACACGAATTCAAACATGAAGATTTAATAAGTTGTACTTACGCACAATTTTACTTGTAATCTTGAATTTTTAAGTAATATGAATCAATAAACAGTACATCATGCATAAAAAATGGTTTAAATAATTTTTATCAAATGCTTTATAATA
>NC_037544.1:31472850-31497865 GCF_001531365.2 Cynara cardunculus var. scolymus | reverse complement strand
CACGGGTCTCACGAAAACAGGCTGGTCTCACATGATCCCAAGTATGTATATATATATATATATATATATATATATATATATATATAACTTTATAGGGTTGGGTTCATATGAGATCAGGTTGTTTTCGGTGAGACCAGTGAAATCACTTTTTTACACTTGAAACTTTACAGCAAAACGCTGTGAAGGTAAAAAAAAAATCCGAACCTTCACAGCAAAAATACTGTGAAGGTTACCAAGTGTAAAAAAGTGGTCTCAGGGATCTCCCAAAAACAGGCTGGTCTCACGTGATTCCTAGTCTAATTTTATATAATTATACATACATATATAGATATAGATATTATTTTGTAATAGTAACGGGTAATGGATAACGAAAAACCGTTTATCCATACTTTATTCTCTTAAATTTTGGGTAAATAGATAAAATTTTCTTTATCTATACCTTTATTCAACGGGTCAAGATATAACGAGTATCAGTTATGCTTGCACATTGAGAGCCCTAGTGGTGAGGGGGTCTTCATTTGCAGGTGAGGGTCCTCTTTATTTCCAGCGCATACACAGACGGTGGAGATGGTATTGGTCGCATACACAGACGGTGGAGATGGTATTAGTGTGTTGATAATATATATATATATATATATATATATACACACACACACACAAGTTATCTACTCATGCAATGCGGCGGGATGTGAAAAGCTTATTAAGATTTATTCAATTTTGAGATATCAAATTCCTTCAATATGTAATAAAACGTACTACATTTGTACCAAATTTAGATTCAAATATACATCCATCCAAAATGTTTGTGTTAGTAACTTATACAATTATTCATAAAAAAACAGATCTCTTCTATGTAATGTGTATATAAACAAATTCTTTTGTTATTGTAAATATGGTTGCAATGAATAAGATTCAGAGTGACAACCCAACCCTCTTTAACAATAAATCTTCTCATTTATCCTTTCTAAGGCAAAATATCCAAAATATTACAAACATTGAAGGTGCACAGTTTTAAATAAACTGAATGCTATTACGAAAAATGAACATCAAATAGTCTTATGTTTCATTGTGTACAGAATGCTAGTCACTGTGATATATAAAGGATCATCTGGCAGTCTAATATATAAGAATTTAAATCTCACACAGTTTTCTTCAAGAAGATATCCACACTTATTAACACATGATTAGCAACCAACTTGGGCTACATCGTCGATATAAGATCAAAATCATACACGATATATTTTAGCAAAACTTTTGCACATCAACAGAGCTTTAGAGCGCACATGCCATTGATGCTGTACTTTGGGTATTTGTTGATCCACTCTCTCAGTGATTTGATGATAATCCCTTTTACCTTTACGAAATATTTATGTTATCGTCTTTTAGTTCCACCGATCATCACTGAGTCTGTTCAGTGATCGCTGAGAACATGTAATGTAAATACATCAGCGACAACGATACTTCAAGAAGACACAACTCACACCAAAAAACCTTCAGCGAAAGTCGAAGACTGAAACTGAATATTAGAGACTGGCAAGTTCGTGATTCGAAGCGGTATTCAGTGATTACAACCTGGTCTATACATGTGTGAAGACTGTCCAAGCCTCAGCGAATGCTGAAGAGACCTTTAGGTTATTCCAGCATTCAGTGATCAAAAGAAACTTGTTAATCACAATTGTTTTTGTCTTGTCCTTATACACACAAAGGACAAACCCATACCCTTTCTAGCGCATAGTACGGTACGGTGTGGATTAGTTGACTCTACTACCCACCAACTCCATGAAATGATGTCTGCTCATGAATAAGCTTTTGTACTATTCATTGTAGCAAAGGACAAGTCTTTCTCTAAAGACTTGACACGTGTTCAAACCCTACTGCATTGCATTAAATGTGCATTTAATGCAATTGGTATAAATAGATGTGTTCAATCTCCATGCAGAGATACTCTTACACTTACTCTTGAACCCTAACTTACTCTTGAACCTTACAGCATTGCATTAAATGTGCATTTAATGCAATTGGTATAAATAGATGTGTTCTATCTCCATGCAGAGATACTCTTACACTTACTCTTGAACCCTAACTTACGTTCATAAGTAAAAGAACACACATCTAAGAACACAATACGCTTATCTTCAAAAGCAAGTTAGAAACCCTTTTTAGTATTCTAAATAGTTCTTACCGAGAAAGAACTTACTTTCTTCTACGTCTTAAACAGCAAATTATTTCTCTTTGCTAAGAATTAGTGTGTAACTTAGATTGTTTAGATAGGTTATCTTTACCTTATCTTTCCGCAAACAATCTTGTAAAATCTGTATTGATCCTTGTTTATCAATATACATTTTAAATTTGAAAAGTTTACAGTGCTTGTATTCATCCTCCATTCTACAAACTGTTATACACATGTAGACCCTAACGGGACCAACAAGTGATATCAGAGTAGTGTATTTTCTATTCTTGTTGTTTAGTTGTTTTTCTGCATTATATTGTCTTTTTCTTTAGATAATCTTACTGCTTTCTAATAGTTTTACAAAACACAAACACACACTTTCATGACAATGGCTCTCTTGACAAACCATCCTGTTTTATCCGAGACAACTTTAGTCTTTGAAAAAATCGGATGTCCCTCTTTTTGGAAGGTGTGGATCCTGAAATTTCACACTATATAGAAAATGGACCATATGTTCCATATGCTATTTCTCCGGCTATTCCTGAAACAGCTACGACTGCCGTAATTCCCGAACGGAAGATTCCAAAGCTCCCTCAGCAATGGAGCGATGAAGACAAGAAGAAGATAGCTATAGACACTCGTATTAGGTCTATAATAGCAATGTCTCTTCCTGATGAGGTTTATCATTTTGTTATGAAACTCAGAACCTCGAAAGCCATGTGAGACACTTTATGTGTTCAATATGAAGGAACCTTTTAGGTTCAAGAATCAAGGAAGATTAATTTAGTAAAACAATATGAAAACTTTATCTGTGGAAAGACTAAAACATTGTCTGAAGCACAGCAATCAGTAAGTGAAATGATTCAGTGCTCTATCTCTATAACCTCTTGAGTAAATGTATCTACTCTCTCTAAGGTATGTGTACTTGTTCTTTTTCTAAAAACTTAAAACTATCACAAGCTCCCTTTCTTCAATGATCAAAACGTTTTAAAGTTTGTTTAAGTGATTCTTTCGTTCGCTGAACATTTTTATGTAAGTATATCTCCTTTATACTTATCTTTTCTTAAAATCAAAATGATCACTGAACTTTTCTACCTTTAGTGATTCAAATGTTTTTAAATGCCAGTTTCAGTGATTCTCTTATCACTGACACTTAAGTCTTTATGAAAATATACTCTGCTAAGTTATTTTCAGTTTTTAAAACAAAAGCATCACTGAAGCTTCTCTTCTTCAGTGATCAAAAATGTTTTAAAAGATTTTTATTCATTGATTATCTTATCACTGAATGTGACTCTTCAAATTTCTTAAAACCCTTTCATTTTAAAAGAAATAGTTAATGAATCGTCTTAATGACGACATTCTTTGTTACCAATAAGAATCGCTTTGAGACACGCAAAAAGGTCTGACACACGTGACCTACTTTTTCTTCCATCCAATCATGGATGAGAACGTGTCATATTTCTCATCATGGCTTTTCCTCAACCGTCGTATTTTTCCTTTCTTCTATCTTCTTTCTCTCTCCTCCTAACTATAAATATGGGATCTCTTCCCTCATATTTTCCTTACGCTTACAAAAATCTTTGACGAACCTCTGCTAAAAAGACTTTGCAAGCAAGAACTCTCAAGAACACTCAAAAGCTTCAACCTTCTTCGAAGAACTCTAAGGTTGATAAATTTATTTACATTTTGAACGGTTCTCTTCCTTCTAATGAAACAAATTTTTGAGATTTTAAGAACCTTGTTCTCTTAAAACACAAACATAAAGATTAATAACACAATATTATTCATGGTTATAATCTTGTTTCAAAGCACTAATCTACTTGAAAAACCCTAATATCTCATTTGTGGATTTTTCAAAAGAAGTTTTATTGTTCTAAAACTTAAAAAGATCACAATAAATCTTGGACTACTAATATAAACTGTTTTTCTCTTTCTTATTTTCTTACCAAAAATGGAAAATGGTTGCCAAGAATGTGAACTTTGCTGTGGAAGACATCTCCTTTAAGGCCAATAACCATATTGTCGTGTTGGACATTCTCACCAACAAAATCATCTACAAGGATGTTGATGCCTTCCTTCGCATGTCCCCAATCGCCTATGCTCTCAACCATGAATCTGTCATGGTTAGGGATGCCCTTCAGCAGTTCTGGATGACTGTGAAGTGGTGCAAGAGGAGGGTAAGAATGGTTATCAGGTGGAGAAAATCTCCTTCACCTTCAACAAGATGACTGTTAGCTTCGGTGTGACGACTCTAAGACACGCACTTCGATTCCCCAAGGGTCCCTTTGCCAGTGAACCATCCACTACTGAGATCATCTCCTGCCTCGATGACATTGGCTACCAATAGCCAATGAAGAAGGACTCCAGCGAGCCCCTCAAATCTCTCTCAAAGATTGAAAAGAACCGCATGTCAACGGTCTGGCAATACATGTTCTCTCACTTCATCTAGAGTATGGGTGGAAAGACTGGTGGCCAGGATCAGGCTTCTAGAGTCGCTTTCACCATTGGCGTCTTAGTGATCCAACGCTGACCACTATGTTGTCGTCATCTTCGACGACCTGGCGCTGAAGCTGAACAAACGCCAGAGGGAGAAAGTGGTGCCCTATACCAAGTTCTTATCCATGGTCTTTGCCAAGATCTTTGGCGACAGGTATTCTAAGGAAGGTAATCTTCCTGTCTGCAGGCTTGGATCTAGGATTCTGGATCACAAGCTTAGGGATGGAGATGTTGCACTATCTTCTGTGCTGCAATTCTCTTCATTTCCTCCTTCTCCTCCTCAAGTGGCCAAGACAAGGGAAATCCCCCCCCCCCAAGTCTATCCCAGCCACCATAAACACTTCTTCCAAACTTCCATTTCAACCCACTCTTGGTTCTCCTTCGAGGGCCAAGAAGGCCAAAAAGGGGAATACCTCATTTCTGGCTGTGACCTCTCAAATGGTCTCAGCTATTGAAAAGAGCCTTAACCCCGAGGCACCTTCAGTTAGCCAACCAAACTCTTTAGTGATTCCTGATATCACTGTCGTATCAGTGGCACCTCTCCTAACCGCCTCAGTGACTCAAATCACTGAAGGTGTGAGTATCAGCGCCGCCATCGCTGAACACTCACTATCAGTCTCAGCCATCTTCTCCTCCCCTTCGTTGTTGGTCTCAACACATGTCGGTGAGTCATCAGTGTCTGTCCTCCCTAATGATGAGACACTCACCACTGGACCTGAGGTAGCTCCTCAGCATGCTGGTGCTCATCCTCATGAGTGCACCATGGAGCAAACCAGCGTTAATCCTTCAGATAATGCTGAAGACCCCTCAGGTACTCCACGCTCCTATCCTTTCATTTCCTCTAACCCAGAGTTTCTTTTTCCTCACTCTCCTTCCTTTTCAGGTCCATCTGAGGCCCAAGCCATGGGCGAAGAGGAGTATGACATGGCGATGGATGTCAAGCTCATCTTCCAACCATCGAGACTGTCCTCATCAAGATGGACGAGGTCCACAAGGACATGTCTCGAAAAGACGAAGTTGTTATGGACCTTTTAGCCATAAGATGTAAAGGGCCAGCTCTCCACTCTTCAAGAAGTTGTACGAGCGAATGTTGAGGCCATTGCTGGTCTCACAAGCAGGGTTGATGACGCATTTGCTCACTCTCTTCAGCAAGCGGAGCTGTTGCAGCAAATTCTGGTCACCCTCAAGCGAATGTTGTGCCTACTCCTTCATTCTCTGTTGATGACCACGTCCAGCAAAACGAGGCGCGTAAATCAACTATCAGCTTAGCCAATGCTCTGACGTGGCTAGAAGAGATGATGGTACTTCAACTCTACAACGTCGACCAACTCTCTGGCTTATGCTCTCAAGCCATCGCTAGAGGGGGGAGGTAAGGTCTAATGCTGCCGGACCATCTGCTGTCGCCCCTACTGCACCTGATGCTCCAACAACCAATGACGCTGAAGCTGAAGCTGAAGTTGAGATTATCTGTGATATCCCAACCTCCAGTGATGCTGCTATAGATGAGGATGTTGATGCCGTTCGAGCTGAAGCTCGTGATGATGACCTTCCCATCACATCTACACATGTTGCTGGTGATGTGAAAGATGATGATGAAGACGATGATGATAAGGAATGTGACTCTCCTGACCTCCCTGACTTCGGCAGTGACCTGGATGATGAAGATGATGATGACGACGAAGACGACTTCACCATTCAATACCAGCGTCCTGTCACTGCCACAAAAGGAGTTGCCCTCAGGGATTCCGCATCCCAGGGGGAGCAAAGGGAAGAAGAGTCTGCACCTGAAGCAAACCAGGGCCCTAAGCCGAAAGGCAAAGGCGTCGCTGAAGAATGGAATTTAAAGAAGCTAAATATGAGAAGAACCTGAAGTTGGTCGAGCAGGACAAGCGCTGGAGCGAAGCAAGTATCAATAAAAGAATTAGCCCTCACCCGATCAAGAGCGTCAGTATCAGCGGATGATCAAAATACGGTGGGATGCTGCTCTCCATGCTCATCACCGGGGATAATCTCGAGGCCGTGACCGAGTATCCCTTCTACCTTGGCGAATATGGCTACAGCGAATGGTTGGAGATCCGACAAGCCATTCAGCGCTCAAAGTCCAAACATAAGACGATTATCGAAGACCTTATCAACGAGTTGATCAAGAAGGTGTCCAGATATGTCGCAGTCCCTGAAATGCCTACGTTGAAGAAATGAGGAAGAAGAAGAAAAAAACCTTCAAGCCCTAATAATGGACCATCCCTGAGGAACGAACATGAAACAAAGTTCTCCTTGTAAGAAGTCCTGAAAGCTTCGAAAAAGTCAGACCTCTCTATGCTAAATCTCTCACTGCCAGCGAAGGGTCCTTATGTACCCAACATTGTGCATGGCAAACCTGAGTTATGATATTCCTTGACTATGAAGGTAAAGGGAGATTTCAGAGAATGTCTGAGTTACATCTATGCCATATGGAACACCTCAGATATCTCAGGTTCTGGCTAGATGATGACTTCAGAGGTGAAATGTTGAACCAAAGATAAGAAGGGAGTTTCTACGTTGAAATGAGCTTGGAGAAAATGTACCAGGTTTCATTAAGCTGAGCGACTTAGACTAGTTTCTTTCCTTTGTAATATTATCCATTCACTGTAACTATATTCTATGTCTACTTTCAGTAATTATTCTTATATTTTGTAAGTTTAGACATGTACTGAAACTCTTGTAATATTTCCTTGGAAATTAATATAAGTATTTTCGTGCATCACTGAAAAAGATCCCTAAAAAGAGTAATAGGGACACAAGTCTATGAGTTCCAGTGTTACTCTTATATTCACTGACAATCTATAAGTCAGTGAATATGCTTTTCAGTTTCCCTTATTTTAATTTTTCTTAGACTTAAACTTATGAAAATTTCTAAGTAAAGACTGACTCACTGAAAAAGATCTCAAAACAGTTAAAAGGGACATGTACTTTATTTGTAACTTTTCCTTACTGTTATTTGATAAGACAACATTATTTATGTTGCCTTGTTATCATCAAATAGGGGGAGATTGTTGATCCTCTCTCTCAATAATTTGATGATAATCCTTTTTACCTTATACGAAGTATTTATGTTTCTGTCTTTCAGTTCCAGCGATCATCACTGAATCTATTCAATGATCGCTGAGAACATGTAATGTAAATTCATCAACGACAACGATACTTCAAGAAGACATAACTCATACCAAAGAACCTTTAGCAAAAGTCAAATACTGAAACTGAAGATTAGAGACTGGCAAGTTCGTGATCTGAAGCGGTATTCAGTGATTACAACCTGGTCTATACATGTGTGAAGACTGCCCAAGCTTCAGCGAATGCTGAAGAGACCTTTAGGTTATTCCAGCATTCAGTGATCAAAAGAAGCTTGTTAAACACGATTGTTTATGTCTTGTCCTTACACACGCAAAGGACAAACTCATACCCTTTCTAGAGCATAGTACGATACAGAGCCGATTAGTTGACTCTACTACCCACCAACTCCATGAAAGGATGTTTGCTCATGAATAGGCTTTTGTACTATTCACCGTAGTAAAGGACAAGTCTTTCTCTAAAGACTTGACACGTGTTCAAACCCTACTACATTGCATTAAATGTCTATTTAATGCAATAGGTATAAATAAATGTGTTCTATCTCCATGCAGAGATACTCTTACACTTACTCTTGAACCCTATCTTACGTTCATAAGTAAAAGAACACACATCTAAAAACACAATACGCTTATTTTCAAAAGCAAGTTAGAATACCGCACAATCCTGGGCTGGGCCTACCTCCATCCCTAGAGGAGCCCCTTTTTAGTATTCTAAATAGTTCTTACCTAGAAAGAACTTACTTTCTTCTAAATCTTAAACAACAAATCATTTCTCTTTGCTAAGAATTAGTGTGTAACTTAGATTGTTTAGATAGGTTATCTTTACCTTATATTTTCTCAAACAATCTTGTAAAATCTGTATTGATCCTTGTTTATCAATATATATTTTAAATTTGAAAAGTTTAATGTGTTTGTATTCACCCCCCCCCCCCGCCCCCATTCTACAAACTGTTATACACATCTTATAGACCCTAACGGGACCAACATTATTTTTCATCTTCCCATAGGTAAAACATGGACCATCAGATAAAGATGATTATTTTTCAAACATTTTTACACATTGATCTTATGGTATATAACACAATTTCCTTTGACAATGAATGATGCCACACAACAAATATAATCGCATCATCAGGAAGCATTATCCATGAAGTCTACCACTAATTCATTCACCATTCCTCAATCTGGGATCTTCCCAGCTGCACCATATATCGGTGCAAGTCCTCCACTTACTGGCCTAGACTTTTCTTTCACCTAAACAACCAAAACCAACACCACTTTGCATCTAAATACGAGCAAAAGCAAATGGAAAATTTTCTAGGAATAATTTATAGTTTCCACATAATCCTTTACATCTTTAAGGAAATTGTCAACAACAGGTACATGTTTAAGGGTCACACATATATGAATGCTGAAAAAATGGGTTCAACATGTCATGTTCAAATTACTGTTTCATGCAACAAAAATAAGCATACACACACACAAACACACAAGTAGATCAATTTAAGGATCCATATATATCCAACAAGCATGTCAATAGTTTACCTGTTAGGTCTTTGCAATGGATTTAAATGCCAGCCTTTAGAGGACAGTAAGTCGTTCACTTCAAACATGTCAATCATGTTAGAGCCAAAAGCCACAATCGTCATATCTGGCCTTCCAATGATAAACAACTCTGGGATCTCTTTTATGCTGCACAACTTTGCAACAATCAAGTGCATATCTCATTCCAAATATCTTATATATACTCCAATAATCACACAACAAAATAAAAGATAATAATAGCCCTAATAAGGTGTATGTAGTATTGACAATGACTAAACAGGTAATTCTACGTTAAAAGTTACCAAAGAGAAACATGTTGCAATTTTCATGGGATGGATGGATTAAAAAAGATAAGATTTAATATACCAAAGCACTGGTGATTTTGGTTAAAAGAGAGCAAATTAGGACTTCACAAAATACCCTTTTTGTAGCCTCTTTGATGCTTCCATTATCTCTTTTGTATGCTCGAGGTAACCTTCAAAAAACCAAAAAAAAAAAAAAATGATCGGTTTTGCTATAACAAATTGTGGCAGAAATAGACCAGGAATTATAAGCTCAAAGTTCAATTATGTGACCTTCTTGCCCTAATTAAAGCATGGCTCCTCAAGCCCCTGCAATCAAACTTCCAAGTCGGCTACCAGCAATTGTCGGAGACACATGCAGACCACCAGACCACTCTGTAACTGTAAAATTGACAGAAAAAAGTACTTTAAGACCTCAAGTATTCATACATTATTGTACAACAAATCAAATTTTGTTTCAATGTCTGATTACTTTGTTGTACCATGTGATGCACTCATTTTCAAAGGACAACATGTTTCTGAAGAAAGAAACTTACCAGCAACAACTTGATGTTGTTTAATACAGAAGGATACAAAAGTTGCCAATTTCCAGACGGCTAGCCACCAGCAAATATGCCACAGTTAGAAAATAAATGAAAGACAGTAAGCATACTTATTCGTATTCAAGCACCACATATACTTGCATAGCTGTTTATTTGGATGGGACCTTAAAATTTGACCATGGTTGTATATTTTCAAATTCCTTGTGACCATATACTTATGTGGTATAAACTCGATACATACACACACACACATATACTAGAACGGTACTCGCGCAAAACAACAMGTTACATCTTAATTTTAATATTTCATTTTATTTATTATCTCAGTCGATGCTATAATATGGTCTTATGTGATTTTGAAAAAAATGATGATGTTTTTAATTTTGAACAAAATATAAATTTGAATATAACATAAAATTTTGACAAAAATATATCGATATTAATATCAAATTAACTATTTAAAATTCTTCATATTTTGTGTAATTTTTTAATTCAATTTTTTTAATTTAATTTAGGTTCAATAATGAAATAATTTATATTTGATTTAATAATATAATTTTCTTATAAAGATAATAATTAATTATTTTGTTAGAACTTGATAATTATTATAATTATATTATAGAATTTTTATATTTTAAAATGAGATGTTTATTCTCTATTTGATTACGTTTATCCGCAGTTAGTTACACAAATTCAAACATGGAGCTTTAATAAGGTGTACTTATGCATAATTTACTTGTAATCTTGAATTTTAAGTAATATACATAAATATACAGTACTTTATGCATAAAAAAATGGTTTTTAAGAGTTTTTGTCAAATGTTTTATAATATAGTATAGATCTACGAAACATCCTAGAGCAAATATCACCTATGTTATCAGAAGTTGTTAAACATGTTAAAATGTTATTATTTTGGCAAGTTCAAGCAAACTTATTTTCTAGTTTACTTTTACATGGGATTGGAATTTGAAATGAAACAAACAAACCAACCAATGTTGGTTTTGACTAATGAACACATAAACCTCAAATATTAGACTCATTCAAAGGAAAAAGATAGAAGAACGAAACTACAAAAACCCATTCAAAGGCCAAAGAAGAAACCTTCTGAAATCAAGCTCCAAAGGCCAAAGCTGGAAGAAAATCGTACTTCAAAGGCCGAAGTTGTTGCATGTTGAAGAAAATTTTTTAGGTACGAGACTCTATGAATGACAAAAAAAAAAGGAACAAATGAACAACTAAAGAAGAAATCGAACCTGTTGTTTAGCACGATCAAATCGAACTCAACTCCAAAGCTTTTGTTAAAAGAAAATCAGAAATGAAACTCCATATATGAAATCAAACTCCAAAGCGTCGGTGGTTCGTGCCTTCGTGGTTGCCGATGGCTCGAGGTAAGAAGACGGTCGAAAGTCGAATGAACGATAAGGTTGGGTCTAGGGTTGGGCACAGGGGGGTTTAGAAAAGCCTTTTGATATTGTTGTTTTGAATTTTGGCTCAAAAGAACTACTTTGAATTTGAATTTGGGTTCAAAATAGAAGTCAAACAATTTCGGGAAGACCAAATATATCTTTTTCTATGTAAATATGGCTTACCTAAACCCAAATAAAGGGTATGTCTTAAGCATCTCTTATTGTGCATAATAGTTTGTAATTAAAAGATTTTTTAAATTTATGCATAAAAAGGTTGTACTTCATGCATCAATGATTTCTGCCTAACGTATCATATCAGGAAAGAGAAACGTTTTAAAAAAAGCTGAAAAAGGAAGGAAAGACTTCTTTTTGAAAGAAAGAAACATTGATGCTGACCATATTTGTTGGTGGAGAGTTCAAAAGGGTTGCATCAATGACTTGTACCTAATGCATCATAATTAGTAATTAAGAGATTTTCAGTTTTTATGCTTCAAAAAGCTCTATGCTTGTTGTGGTGTAATTAAGACTTTGATGTGAATGAATATTAAGGTAGTATATATATATATATATATATATATATATATATATATATATACATACATAGGGTTGGGTTCACGTGAGACCAACTGTTTTTCGTGAGACTCGTAAGACCAATTCATGTTCATTGATCAACTTTATAAGGTAATGATCTAAGGGTCTAAAGTTGCACGGTGACAATTTTGTGATTATTGAGAAATCTCATGGCATTTAAAAATGTTCAGATTGTCGGATTGTGGATCTAATCCAAGGGTTGAGAATTGGTCTTACGGGTGTCACGAAAAACCTTTGGTCTCACATGATCTCAAATCTATATGTATATAAAATAAGGAAAAACACAAAAACAAGAGTAAAATGACCAAAATGTCCTTGAGTTAATTGATTAGATGTTAAAACAAGAATTCAAGCTCGTAGTAAACCACAAACACACCCAATGTACTTATTTTTTTGAAAGAGGGACGATATCATGATTCTAAGCAAACCACAAGGACTGAGAGTTTAATTTACTCTACAAACAACTATGGTGGAATTTGGTTTCCAAAATGAAATATATTGGAATTGAATTATGTCAAGGAAATTGAATTATGAAAAAAATTGAAATGGAATTTAATTAGATTTGACTATGTGTTCAGTTGACAAAATTGGAACAAATCTGTTAAATGAATTGGAATTTATATTTTGCTTCGTCGAACATAACTTCTGAATACAAACTAATAATAAATAACAAAAATACCATTTTAGGCCTTTTTTTTGACATACTTTTGTTTTAAAGTATAGAAATTATAAAATCATAAAATTAATAAGTATATTAACTCGCGCTATAGAAGTACGGTGTGGTGGCGGTGGCACAACAACGGTAGTAGCAGGGCGATGGTAGTGGCGGCGGCTAGGGGTGTAACTCATGCGAGTCTAGCTCGAGTGTCAATATACTCGACTCGAACTCAATAGTCATTTCTCAAGCTCGGACTCAGCTCAAATACTCGCGAGTAGCTAAAAAACTAAATTCGACTCGAACTCGATTGCAATTTTTTAAACTCCAACTCGAATCAAGCTTGAACTCAAATCAAACTCACCTATCGAAATTTATGAAATTTCAGGGTTTTATCTTATAAATTATAAAACTTAAAATGTGTTCTATTAAATTTTATAAAACTACAGAGATGCACCTCAAACCAACGTGGGACAACTAAAACTCAACCACAATCCATCATTTACGAATACTCAATTATCATGATGCCACTTCAATACCCCAAGGTTATCTTTATATATAAATAAAGATAAAGATTGATTAGTTTTTATAATTAAAAAACACACAATATTGTTCAAATAACTAAAAATACAAGACATTCTTAGTATATTATATTTTACAAATGATATTATAAAACTGGTTATATTTTTAAAACTAATTATATATAAAGAAAATCGAGTATCTGACGAGCTTTACAAGTCGAATGTTGGGCAGCTCGACTTGACTCGTTAATATGCCGAGCTCAAGCTCGAGTTTAATTCTTAGGTAACAATTTTTAGAAAAAATGACAAAGAAGCTCCATCTAATATTAAATAACAATTTAATTTGATTTTCTTATATAAATTTAAATATGTGTTACATATATTTTTGAATAAATTACATTTTGGTCCATGTAATTGTCTCTCACTATCAAATTTCGTTCCTGAATTTCATTTACTACACCGGTGGTCATTGTGATTGCCATTTTTGTTTCAGAGGGATCATGGTGACCACTCCAGTATAATAAATGAAGTTTAGGTTTGAGGAGACTCAACATTCTAAATGCTTATGTTTTTCGATCTTGATTATAGGTTTTCAGATTCTTGGTTTTTCGATTTTTGATTTACTCAAATGAAACTGGTTGTCACATGAAAAAAGTTCGAAAATATTTTTATTATCTATTTTATGAGATACTGGTTCAAAATGGATTTGTTTAAGAAATAAGGAGGACTTCTTCGGGGATCAAAGCCACAAATTATTGGCATTTTGTGAAGTAAGTGAAGGGTATATACATGAATCAAAATAGTAATATTAATGAGGGTAGTTTTTTTTATTAACCTGGATATCCAACCCGCTATGCGAGCTGACTAATCCCAGGACGACCACCTGCTTTGCAGATAGCCCGGAGTCACCGCATTTGAACCTTCGTGGCCACAAGGGGATTTTTGTTCTTCCTTGGATTTGAATCTGGGACCTCCTGCTACTTTTGACCTTTGGAGCCAAGCTCAAACTAATCAGACACCACCCTTGTGATTAATGAGGCTAGCTTTTACACTTACAACCCATGGCAAAGACGGGGTAAGCTCAAACTACCCCTCATATGTCGAAGAAACTCATAAGATTTAATGCCTTTTGCTATTCCATCACCCTAATTATCATTATCAATGTTATGGTCATAGTTTATGCCTTTATGGTATCCCTAAGGAATGATACAAGAAGACAATTAATTCCTATATGTTGTTTCAGCTTTTCAATACATAAAAGCATTTCAAGATTTGTTTTACTGATTCTAAAAATTGGTAATTGTAACTCTTGAACCAGTTCATGTTTCCGGGTGTAAACATTGATGCACTTTGCAGTAAGAGTGTTGCTTTATGCTCGTGAGAGATTAATAAAGGGGTTCTGACTTTAGATATAGTGTCAAGACAGTAAAAATACGTAAATTATAATTTTACATTCGTTGGTTGATCTCCATACACTTTTTTTATCAATTCATAAGATGACATTTGGCGTCTTAAAAGTGGTTATATATCTTGTAATGTGTCGGCACTTCATATGTATCCATAAGTTCCCAAATACAACAAAACAAGAAAAATAATTACCATCTTATTTTTTAATCCTTCCCGTATCAATAAAACACGTTGTGGGAGAAAACAAAGCGTACTATATAGACGTAATCGACGAATTTAGTATAGAATCAAAAGGTATATATAGCTGGAAAAAACGTGAGTACGTAACGCTTTTGTTTTGCACCGCAACCCTTGAGTACTTTGTCAACATACAAATAACGACATCTAATAGATAAAAAAAAAAAGTTGGCAACTCCACCATAAATGAGTTTTGGACTTTTTTTCATTTTAGTCCAAACATGACGATATGAAACCTTATCTTCTTCAACAAAAAATATTCTTCCTTTACTAATATAGCAAACAATTGGAAACATTTTGTATGTATTAGAGTCGTATTTTGCTTTATTCTTTTTACCTGGAACATTGACAACGTAAATCTTTGAAGTACTAACCCTAACTCGAAAGTTAACTGTTAGATATGTAATTTTTTAATTAGTTGAACAATTGTTTTGACATTTTTCCAAGACTTCTAATCGCTAAAAGAACAAGACAGTCTTGCTAGTGGGATTAGGAATTGACAAATAACATGATAGCCAAACAAGAGAAAGACAATGCCTTGAAACAAAAATTTGTTGTTTAAATGTCTTAGAAAATTAATGCTTGTATTCAATGAAATACATTAGTCGAGCATCAATTATCGAATTTGTAATAAAATAAACACATAAAAATAATTTGGTTAATGGAATTATCATTCTAATTCCTTTAGATTATATGGTATTTCGATGAATCAAATGCCACCTAAATAACTCGTTTAGATAGTAGCCATCTAATATGGTGGTGGTAATTCTTATGTGAAAATTTCTTAAAAAATGACAAATAAACTCCATCTCATATTAAAAAAAACAATTTAATTTGATTTTTGTATATAAATTAATGTGTTACATATATTTTTGAGTAAATTATGTTTTAGTGCATGTAATTGGCTCTAACTTTTGAGTAAATTATGTTTTAGTCCATGTAATTGGCTCTAACTATCAACTCTTGAACCTGAATTTCATTTATTACATTGATGGTCATTGTAGTTGCCAATTTGTTTCAAAAGGATCATGATGTCCACCAATATAATAACTGAAGTTTAGGTTTAAGAAGACTCACCATTCCTAAGTGCTTATGTTTTTCGATCTTGATTATACGGTTCTGATTTTGATTCACCCACATGAAACTGATTACCACATGAGATAAGTTCGAATAGATTTTTATTATCTACTTTATGAGATATTGATTGACAATTGATTTGTTTATTGAAACAGGATGTATGTTGATGAATGTCAAAGTATAGAGTGTTCTTGATATTTCTACAAAGATATGCTCGATTCTTGAGTATGATCAACTTACTAACAACTACCAAGCTAACACCTATTTATACCCTTATTACAAAGCATGTAAATAAATAAAGTAAAACAATTAAGCACAATGACTTGAATACAACTTTATATTCCAAACCACAAGGGTGGTGCCTGATTGGTTTGAGCTTGGCTCCAAAGGTCAAAAGTACCAGGAGGTCCAGGTTCAAATCCAAGGAGGACTAAAAATCCCCTTGTGGCCACTGAGGTTCAAATGCAGTGACTTCGGGCTATCTGCAAAGCAGGTTGTCACCCTGGGATTAGTCGGCTCATAGCGGGTTGGATATCTAGGTTAATAAAAAAAAGTTTATATTCCAACAATCTCCCCCTTTGGATTCAAGTCCAAAAACAATATTCTTCAAAACTTAGGTTTTCAGCTTTAGCAATTATCTTCAAAGATAATCTTCATAACATATTCATTCAAATATCTTCCAGAAGCTTCGAAAAACTTGACTTTCTTTTATCTTCAGATAAACAGCTTCACTTTCATCAGTTTTGATCTTTCACAGATTTTAAAAAATCTCCCCCTAAACTTGATAGCATCTCCTTTGAACTTTCTTGCTATTTTTGTACAATCTCCCCCTGTAGAATCACTTTGGCTCAACCGCTTTGAATAATATCCCTCAAATGATTGATAACAACGCAACTTTTGAAATATTTTTGAATCTCCCTCTTTATGTTTGACAATATTATTTCCCCTTTGTATATTCTTGAATTATCTCCTTAAACACTTTTCACTTTCCTTTTGGATCTCCCAATAGTCTTTCAGTCTCATCATCTTTTCCCCTTAACCATATCATCTCAGTCATCTGTTAATCTCCCATTTATTTTGTTTAAATATCCCCCTTATGATGTTAATGAGGAACATGAATATCATACCAACAAGGCAAATGAATGTAACAAGGTGAAATTTATGTTGTCAATTCATAAAAGTATAAGAAAATCTTTTCAAATTCACTTATATATTCATTAATGAATGAATTCATTTCAGAATATAATTGGGAAATCTAGATTTAACTTAAGAAATTATTTTCAATCTTTTATTCAAAGATTGGCCTGTGAATACGACAGATTTATTCTGTGCAACTGATGTACTTCGAATATGAGACTTTTTGATGTTCATCTCACCAGGATTTCCATTCAATTATTGATAGCTTGAAAAAACATATATGTGAATGTTGTGACATAACAACAAATATCCTGCAAGATTTGTGAACTGTAGAAAGATAAAGCAATAAATGCTTCAAAATAAGCTCAAATTGATAAATTTTTGTGGACTACACAAATTTAACAGAATATGATCAAATAAAATTGAAAGGGGGGGGGGGGGGAACACATATACTTCTTTCTTCAATATAAGTAAATGAGGAACTGATAGATTATGAGCTGCGTGCCCCAAGTGTTATTGAAAAAATATCTTTTGAAAGATAACTGAGTAGTTGGTGGAGTATTAAATAAGAGTACGCCCAGCTTCGTAGAGCAACTCTCTCCCAGACCAGAGCATAATGTGGAATCTGGGTCGTTTCATTGAGCACCATTTCTTTTATAGGAAATTCATACGCTCCACGGACGGAGCAAAAAGGGGATTCTTTATTTTAGATTTTTATCACTCTTTTTTCCATCAACGGATCTGGGCTTTGCCTTTTTCAATATTAGTCTCTAAAGAATTGATAACTAATAGATTATACGGTTGCCCGAATTATAATAGTTTCTCAGAAATCGAACTAGTTCCTCCTATAGAAATCGAAATCAATTCCTCCATCCACCACCGAATTGACCTTCTTCCTCACGTAAGCGATCTCTTGTTGTGATTTCTCCTACAAAACTGTTTTTTTGCCTCTGTAATAATCGATGTCTTGCATAAATCAATTATAAATTTGTTTTCTATTAGTGTATTTGAAATCAACGGGAAATTTTAGGGTCTCTTTAAATCTAATCCTCTAGAAAAGCTTATCGGAAATCAAACTGATAATTAGAGACGTCCACGAACTCATGATGGTATTTGATTCCTGCAAATTGGAAAACAAATTTTAGGTATTTTTGTGAAGAAAAGAAATTGGAATTCCATTGAAACAAACCTTAATGAGGGGATTTAGAGATTGGGATTCCATGGAAGCTGTTGCTATTGGAGGATTAAGAGAAAGCAGGTAGTTTGAAGAGAGTTTAAGGGGGTGTTTAGAAAAATGTCCTTTTTGGTCAGTTTACATGTATAAGAAAAAAAATTCAAACACTAAGGAACAACTTGTCAACTTATTATGTTTTGGTACCGTTATAAGCTAATTCAAACACTTTTTATAAAACTCCTGTTTGATATCACATAAGTTGATAAGCACTTTTACAAAAAAATGACATAAGTTGTTTTAAAAAAGCAATGCCAAACATCCCCTTAGTCTTGAATTTATCAAAAACAATTCCTACACATTGTTGATAATTATTCCCATAAAGGTCACCAACTGTTTCCCATAAAACATCCTCAGCATGCTTCGAAAAAACATACCCACCTGTAAAAACATCTCTTCAGAGTTGATTCAAGAAATTCTTGAACTTTGGATACTCTAAACATGAAAATGAATCCGACCCACAATTTTCATACACCTAATTTGCTAATAATTCAAGTGACGAATCCGTTTGAGCTTGGGCTATTGTTTGACCCGGTGATGATTTCGGACTTTTTAGCTTCTTTACACTATCTTCTAGTTTAGCTAAATGACCTAAATCTTCTTTGCCACCTGATAACACCACCGGTTGGTGGTGGTGGTGTAGAGAGTTGTTGGTCTCATTAGGGTCTACAAGATATGTATAACAGTTTGTAGAAGGGAGGGCGATGAATACAAACACAGTAAACTTTTCAAATTTAAAATATATATTGATAAAGAAGGATCAATACACATTTTACAAGATTGGTTGTAGAAAGATAAGATAAATATAACCTATCTAAACAATCTAAGTTACACACTAATTCTTAACAAGGAGAAATGATTTGTTGTATAATACTTAGATAAAGTAAGTTCTTTCTGGGTAATAAACTATTTAGAATACTAGAGAGAGATTCTAACTTGATTTTGAAGATAAGTGTATAGTGTTCTTAGATGTGTGTTCTTTTTCTTATGAACATAAGTTAGGGTTCAAGAGTAAGTATCAGTGTCTCTGCATGGAGATAAAACACATCTATTTATACCCATTGCMTTAAATGCACATTTAATGCAATGCATTAGGGTTTGAACACGTGTCAAGCCTTTAGAGAAAGACTTGTCCTTTGCTACAGTAAATAGTACAAAAGCCTATTCATGAGCAGACATCCTTTCATGTAGTTGGTGGGTAGTAGAGTCAACTAATCGGCTCCATACCGTATTATGCTCTAGAAAGGGTATGAGTTTGTCCTTTGCGTGTATAAGGAAAAGACAAAAACAATCATGATCAACAAGCTTCTTTTGATCGTTGAATGCTGGAATAACCTGCAGGTCTTTTCAGCATTCGCTGAGGCTTGGGCAATCTTCACACATGTGTAAACCAGGTTGTAATCATTAAATACCGCTCAGATCACGAACTTGCCAGTCTCTACTCTTCAGTTTCAGTCTTCAACTTTCGCTAAAGATTCTTTGGTGTGAGTTTTGTCTTCTTGAAGTATCGATGTCGCTGATTGATTTACATTACATGTTCTCAGCGATCACTAAACAGACTCAGTGATGATCACTGGAACTGAAAGACAGAAACATAAATACTTCGTATAAGGTAAAACGGATTATCATAAAATCATTGAGAGAGAGGATCAACAATCTTCCTCTATTTGATGATAACAAGGCAACATAAAGAAGGTTGTCTTATCAAATAACAGTAAGAAAAAGTTACATATAAAGTACATGTCCCTTTTAACTGTTTTGGGATCTTTTTCAGTGAGTCAGTCTTTACTTAGAAAATTTTCTTTAGTTTAAGTTTAAGAAAATTTTAATAGAAAGAAAACTAAAACTAAAAACATATTCACTGACTTATAAATTGTCAGTGAATGTAAAAGTAACACTGGAACTCATAGACTTGTGTCCCTATTACTCTTTTCAGCGATGCACAAAAATACTTATATTAAATTCAAAGGAAATATTACAAGTACTTCAATACATGTCTAGACTTACAAAATATCAGAATAATCACTGAAACTTGACATAGAATATAGTTTACAGTGTATGGACAATATTACAAAGGAAAGAAACTAGTCTAAGTCGCTCATCTTAATGAAACCTGGTACAATTTCTCCAAGCTTCTTTCGAAGTAGAAACCCCCTTCTTATCTTTCGGTCCATCATTACACCTCTTAAGTCATCATCTAGCCAGAACCTAAGATATACGAGGTGTTCCATAGGGCATAGATGTAACTCAGACATTCTCTGAAATCTCACTTCACCTTCATAGTCAGGGAATATAAGTCCTAACTCAGGTTTGAAATGCACAGTGTTGGGTATATAAGGACCATTCGTTGGTAGTGAGAGATTTAGCATAGAGAGGTCTGGCTTCTTCGAAGCCTTTAGGACTTCTTCCAAGGAGAACTTTGTTTCATGTTCGTTCCTCAGGGATGGTCCATCATTAGGGCTTGAAGGTCTTTTTCTACTTCCTCATTTCTTCAACGTAGGCACTTCAGGGACTGCAACATATCTGGGTACTTTGTTGATCAACTCATTGATAAGGTCTTCGATAATCGTCTTATGTCTGGACTTTGAGCGTTGAATGGCTTGGTGGATCTCTAGTCATTCGCTATAGCCATATTCGCCAAGGTAGGAGGGGTACTCGGTCATGGCCTCGAGATTGTCCCTGGTGATGATCATGGAGAGCAACATCCCACAGTCTTTTGATTGTCCGCTGATGCTGACGCTCTTGATCGGGTGAGGGTTGATTCTCTTATTTATACTTGCTTCGCTCCAGTGCTTGTCCCGCTCGACCAACTTCAGGTTCTTCTCGCGTTCAGCTTCTTCAATAGATAGAAGCTTAGCCTAGGCCTGGACAGCGGTCCCTTCTTTTTGGACTTTCTCTTGGGAAGAACTTTGGTGGCAAGGGACTTGGCCAGCTTTAAGCTGTCCTCAGTCTACTTTTTTTGAAGATCCAATTCTTCCTCGGCCTTGAGGGCCTCGAGTCTTTCAACTTCGGTCAGGAAGTCAAACTCACCACAACTAGAGGTACGAAGAGGGATTTTTACTCTAGTTTGGTCGAGTGACTCCCTGAGCTGAGTCATCTGCTGGTCGGTAGGAGTGCTGGGGTAGGGTTCTCAGGGACCCATTCCAGCCGACCGCAGGTAGTAGTGGTTATCTCGAGTTGATACAGAGGAATGATGACTACTTGAGATGAGGAGTCTTCATATAAGGGTTGAGGAGTTTGGATTAGTACCTTTAGATTCTCTTCTTCAGCAACACCTTTGTCCTTAGACTTGGTGCCCTGGTGCTTTTCTTGAGCAGCCTCTTTCACCCCTTGCTCCCCCTGGGATGCGGAATCCCTGAGGGAGACGCCTTTTGTGGCACCGGCAGGTCTCTAGTACTGAATCGTGAAGTCATCATCATTGTCTAGGTCTTTGCCAGTGTCAGGAAGGTCGGGGGACTCACTGTCTTCTTCATCATCACTGTCTTCATCATCATCCAGCCAGCATCAGCTGCTGAGGTGACTGGAGGATCATTGTCACGAGCTTCAGCTCGGGCGACATCAACATCCTCAGCTACGGGAGCTTCATAGGAAATTGGAGAGTTATCAGCAACAGCAGCTTCAGCCTAAGCTTTAGTCGTTGGTACAGTAGGAACAGTAGCAGTAACAGCATCGGAAGGACCAGCTTCAGTCGCTGTCTCCCCTTCTTTGACTATTGTGCTAGAGCAATAGCCAAAGATGTGGTTGACTGTGCGAATTTGGAAATTCATCACTTCCTCGAGCTTGGTCAGAGCACAGGCCATAATGACATTGGCCTCACGTGCCTGATTTAGCTGGTCACGGTCATCACGGCTGAGAGGTCCGCAGCTACTTCATCCTGTTGAGGCATGCCCTTATGGACTTCGTCCATTTTGTTAAGGAGAGTCTCAACTACTGGGAGGAGCAGCTTCACATCTTCAGCCATGTCATAGGAATTTTCCATGGGTGGTTCATCAAAAGGACCTGTAAAAGACGGAAAGTGAGCATAAGAGAGCTCAGGGTTAGATGAAATGAAAGGATAGGAAGATGGAATACCTGAGGGGTCATCAGCGTTATCAGAACGATTAATGTTGGTGTGCTCCATGGTGCACTCGAAAGGATGAGCACCAGTTTGTTGAGGAGCCTTGAGAGGAGCTACCTCAAGGGTGAGAGTCTCATCATCAGGGAGGACATTCACTGATGAATCATGGACACGTGTAGCGACCAATGATGGAGGAGATGAGAAGATAGCTGAGAGTGATTGTGAGTGTTCAATGGTGGCGGCGTTGATATTCACACCTTCAGTGATTTGAGTCACTAAGGCGTTTGGGAGAGGTGTCACCCATACGACAGTGATATCAGGAATCACTGAAGAGCTTGGATGGCTAACTGAAGGTGCCTCGGAGGTAAGGCTCTTTTCAATAGCTAAGACCTTTTGAGAGGTCACAGCCATAGATGTGGTTATCCCCTTTTGGCCTTCTTGGCTCTCTGAGGAGAACCAAGAGTTGGTTAAGTTGGGCGTTTGGAAGAAAGGGTTGTGGTGGCTGGGTTAGACTTAGGAGGGTTTGCCTTTGTCTTGACCACCGAAAGAGAAGAAGAAGGAGGAGGAGGAATAGAAGAGTGTTGCACTGCAGCAGACAGTGAAACATCTCCATCCCTTAGCTTGTGATCCAGAATCCTGGATCCAAGCTTGCAGACAGGAAGGTTACCTTCCTTGGAGTATTTTTCGCCAAAGATCTTGGCGAAAACCATCGATAGAAAGCGGGTGTAAGGAACCACTTTCTCCCTCTAGCGCTTGTTAAGCTTCAACGTCAGGTCTTCAAAGATCACCGCAACACAGTTGATGGGTCGGCGGCGGATGACTGACACGCCGATAGTGAGAGCGACCCGCATTGCTTGATCTTGACCGTCAGTCTTTCCACCCATGCTCTGGATGAAGTGAGAGAAGAGGTATTGCCACACCGCTGACATGCGGTTCTTCTCAATCATCGACAGCGATTTGACCGGCTCGCTAGAGTCTTTCTTCAAAGACCATTGGTAGTCCATATCATCGAGGCAAGCGATGATGATTTCAGTCGAAGGGTCGCTAATGAATGGACCCTTAGGGAAGCTAAGAGCGTGCCTGAGAGTGGTCACGCCAAAGTTTACGGTCATCCTTTTGAAGGTGATGGAGATTTTCTCCACCTTTTGACCGTTCTTGTCTGTGTCCTATACCACCTTAGCGGTCATCCAAAACTGCTGAAGTGCTTCCCTCAGCATGACGGGTTCATAGGTGAGGGCATATGCAATGGGGGACATCTTTTGGAAGGCAGCAACATCCTCGTAAATGGTCTTGCTGGTAGGAATGTCCAACAAGGCAACATGGTTGTTAGCCTTGAAGGATATGTCTTCAACGGAGAAATTCACGTTTTTGGCAGCCATTGTCTGTTATAGTTTTAAGAAACAGGAAATAACAGTTGTTAGTAGTACAAGATTTGTTGTGATCTTTTTAAGTTAGAAGTTGAAAAATCCTCAAATGAGATACTAGGGTTTTCAAGTAGATTTAGGTTTTGAAACAAGATTATAACCAAGAATAAGAATGTGTTTTGAATCTTTTTGTTTCTGTTTTAAAAGAACAAGGTTCTTTAAATCTCAAACATTTGTTTCATAGGAAGAAGAAGAATAGTTCTAAGTTCAAAGAATAAATATTGACCTTAGAGTTGTTTGAGAAGAAGGTCGAAGGATTCAAGAGTTCTTAGAGTTCTTGCTTGCAAAGTCTTTTTGGCAGAGGTTCGTCAAAGATTTTTGTAAGCGTAAAGGAAATATGAGAGGAAGAGTCTCATATTTATAGATAGAATGAGAGAGAAAAGAAATAGGAGAGAGGAAAATGTAACACACCAGTTACCGAACCACAATTAATGGATAGATCTAAAGCTAAATTTCAAGTTCAACCTCAACAAAATACGGGATACATATATATATATATATATATATATATATTTATTTACCATCAAAAGATAAGTTTTAGATCAACATTTACATCTAAAGGGCCGAAAGTATTCATCGAAAAACATCAACCCGGAAAGAGTGACAAATACTATCGAAAAGCATTAACTACCGTAAACTAAAAAATGACAGTCCTCGATTCCAACACGAACCATCAACGATCTACAACTTTCTCTTTACTCTTAGCTTCTTTTCCTGAAAGGTTTACCACTAAAAAGATAAGCTAACAAAGCTTAGTGAGTTTAAATGGATATCATGCACATCATGACTCATGTAAGTACATTTATAAGAAAAATCTAGAAGTATAAGAGTCAATATTCATCAAAAGCATGTGTTAACGAGATATAGAATTTCAAGGAAACAACAAAGACAATCAAAATAATTTATAATACAAACACTTCAATAATCAATATCACGCTATGCACAATTAATACATTAACCAACAATTTAAGTCTAAAACAACAGACAAACATTAGGCTTGACTGACCAATCCGTATCCGTCCACTCTCGGATGGTGTACAAACCCTCTACTCATCTTCCTGCAATAACCATCCTCCATCCCCGGACAGATGAGTAGGGACAGCCTCTCCG
>NC_037544.1:31469833-31472285 GCF_001531365.2 Cynara cardunculus var. scolymus | reverse complement strand
AGGCATAGAATAAAAGTAACCATGAAACAACAATTATGAATACAATATGGGTAACACATACACCTATAGAGCACATAATAGGCATATATCCAAGTAAACTCACAATAGAATTCGGTTGRATTAAACCGAATGTCAAACCGAGTGGTCGAATCCCATTTCCAAATCAAAGTTAGAAAACCACCTCCAAGACTTCCATACAAGCTCAAACAATCCCTGGAAGATATATATTCAAAGTCTCATTAGTGAAGCACAACAAGAACTCACCCAAACCTGATTTCAATTAAGGTACTCTACTTTGGATTTCAATATAAATACTCAACTTGCAGAGCTGATTTACCCCTTTAAAACTCAAAATCACCAATTCAGATCTAAAGACAAGTTGTAGCCCTTTCTCTTACCTTTCTAGGGTCTACTTATTCCTAGTTTTTTGAATTTTCTATGATTTTCTATGGTTTTCCAAAAACAGGGCTGTAATCATCCTATTAAATGCTCAAAACACCCATTTTTCTCCAAAACATTACCAATACTAGCCCAGTAAGTTCCAAATTCATCGTTTCACTTATTTTTACCAAATTCCACAACAAATTAATGATAAACCATGATTATAACATCAATTTCTACTAATTTCATTGTATCTCAAATTGACTCCTAAAAGTCAATACTTGTTCTTGAGCTAACATCACATTTTCAAGAGATCTTACAATCCATCCTTGGATTTCACATACTAACTAATAATAACACTTAGTCCTAACATAATTTCATGATTTCATCTGTAAATCATCACATGCAAGGACTCAAACTCTATGCATGTCATCAAAATGAAGATATAATATGAGTTTTACCTTCAATTTCTCTATAAATCCTTCAATAATCTTGATAAAACACTTGATTTAGGGATATATTAACTCCCAAGTGTGTGTAATCGCACCTTAGAACACCAAGACTGATTTTGAGAGAAAATGGGGTTGAAAATGAGGCTGATTTGAGGTTTGCGACCTAAATCCCAAGTTGGGTCGGGTTGACCCGGTTGGGTACCTGTTTTGACCCCTAAACACTAAAAAAAATTGCATAACTTTTTGCTCGGGACTCCGTTTTCGATGAGGTTTTCGCCTACGCTCCGAAATGAGATAACCTACAATCTCTAATAAAAAATTCCATTGTTAGAACCCAATGCTCAAAACCATACCTGAAAAGTCGATGTTTTCAACACATAATTAAGCGTATTAGGAAAATGGATGTTACAGAAAAAACGACTGTTGAGGAAACGCCATGATGAAAGAAATGGCACGTTCTCATCCATGATTGGATGAAAGTTGGAGGAGGTAGCTTGTGTTAGACTTTTATGCGCGTCTCAAAGCATCTTGTATTGAAAACAGAGAATGTCGTCATAAAGACGGTTAATTAACTATTTCTTTTAAAACGTTTAAGGTTTAAAGAAATTCAAAGAGTCACATTCAGTGATAAGACAATTACCGAGTAATAACCTTTTAAAACATTTTGATCACTGAAGAAGAAGGCTTCAGTGATGGTTTCAAGTTTTAAGAACCGAAAAGAACTTAGAAGAATATTTTCAAAAAGACTTCAGTGTCAATGGTTAGATAATCACTAAAACTGACATTTAAAAACATTTGAATCACTGAAGGTAGAAAGGTTCAATGATTATTGATATGTATTGAGAATTCAACATATAATGCACCCGGTTTACGTCTTATTAGTTAAATTTATTTCCTTTCATTCCCACTTTGGGTCATTTTTATTAATTTTGTTATACCTTTGTTATTATGAAGCTAAATATTGTGGTTGACTTGTTGGAACTCAAAGAAAGAAACTAATGGAGAATTTTTTGCTAAACAGCTTGATGTTACAGCATTGGAGCAGCGGCTACCTGATACATGCTTGGCTTTGCAAAGAGCTTAATGATTAAGTTGTTGCCTTTTGAATGCTTGCTGGAGGACAGCTGGAAATGGCTGGAAGACTTTTTTAAAATCTGGGATTTTTGACTTTTTAATATTTACTTGTACTTTAGATGCTCTTTGGTTAACTTTTGGGTATTAACCTTTGGGTAAATATTTTGTTGTTTTGTGCCTCCATTGGGTATAAAAGGAGATGCTTGGCCCTTCATTTACACACCTTCTAACAACAATTAAGAGAGCAAAATTAGCTTGCTAGGGCTGATTTGTGGGAAACATTTGGAGAAATACATGTTCTTCATTTTCAGCTTTCATCTTTAATTTTCTTGTCTTTTAATTTTTGTTCTTTACTTTATGTTCCTTTACTTTTACTGTCATTTACTTTCCGTTATTTAATTTCCGCAATTTACTTTCTCGTCATTTACTTTTCCGTTCTTTACTTTCTCATTATTTACTTTTCCATTCTTTATTTTCTCGTCATTTATTTTCCGTTCTTTACGTTTATGTCTTTACTTTCCGTCATTTATTTTTCTTGTAATTTA
>NC_037544.1:31463903-31469518 GCF_001531365.2 Cynara cardunculus var. scolymus | reverse complement strand
CTCGAGAGAGTGATTTTTAACAAAGAGATTTGTTTATCCATATATTTTGAAGACACCATCTTGTCACTATCCCTGGTCCGAACACCACATAGAGATATGGGTGGAAAGCTATAATATAGAGCAATGGTGAAGTCCGAGAGGAATACCTTGAAAATAGATGGTGGAACTAAGTTTTGAGACACTGCTTGATGTGGCATTCCTACAGCATTGGCTACTGGAATTTGTGTTTAGGTCTCACCTTAAGTCTTACACCCTTGCTACTTTTATAAATTATGTATTTTGTTTTAATTCACCTTAATATTAAACTGAAGTTTTCAAAATCGTCATCTGAAATCATCTCTTTCATTAGACTCTAATTTAACTTTTGCTACAATCTCCGTGGACGATAATCCGGTACTTGTACCACTTTATTACTTGGAAAGACGACATTAGACCGTATTGTATACTTGCTTTGTGGTCCAATTCCTTTGTCTAAAGGTGTGAGATATAACCGACCAAGTTTTTGGCGCTGCTGCCGAGGATTGGTAAGCTAAAAGTTTTATTTTGAATAAAGTAAAAGATTTGATTTTTCTAGTATCGTTGGAATCGTTTTTAAAAGTGGTGTATGCCACAGACACATCACGGGGAATTTTTTGAATTTGATCCCGACATTGAGAGAACGTTTCACCATAGGAGGAGGGCTCAAAGAGCATTTTTTGCTCTACTCCCTCCGAACATGGCGTTACCTCCCCCAATCATCCCCGAAATCCCGCATTTGGAAAACCAACCGTCGATTTTTTAACCAATTCCACCATTTTCGAATTTTCTACAAGGATACCTACATAATGATAATAATTTGGGTAACGAGGACACATAATCGGAACATAATGAGCAACAAAGAGCACAAACTCCGAACATCATTAATTTGGCAAATTCCAAAAATGGAAGGATCATGGATTATGCTATTCTGGATTTTGAGCAATTGAATTCCGAGATAGTTAGACCACATATGACTGCTCTACATTTCGAACTAAAACCGATAATGTTTCACATGTTGCAAACTAATGGCCAATTTGCCGGATTACCTTCGGAGGACCCACATTCGCACTTAAAATCTTTTATGGAAATCACTGATGCTTTTTTGATCCCGGGAGTGTCCAATGACGCTCTAAGGCTCACTTTGTTTCCATTTTCCTTAAGGGATCGGGCAAAAGCATGGTTTAACTCTTTAACACCGGGTTCTGTGCTTTCGTGGAGTAACATGGTAGAAAACGTTTTGCGAAAATATTTCCCACCAACAAGGAACGCCAAGTCCAGGAACAAAATCTGTCTTTTTAAACAAATGGACGATGAGGCTGTTCCTGACGCATGGGAAAGGTTCAAAGAGCTGTTGAGGAAATGCCTACACCATGGCATTCCGTACTGTGTTCAACTTGAGATGTTTTACAATGGCTTAAATCCCATGGAAAAACAAATGTTCGATGCGACTGCAGGCGGAGCCTTCACAGCTATGACCTATAATGAAGGATGTGAAATCCTGGAAAAGATATCAGCCAACAATGGGCATTGGTCCGACCCACGTGCTCAATCACAGAAAAAGACTGCTGGGATACATCATGTAGATGCATATACTGCATTAACAGCTCAGTTCACATCCATGACCAACATGCTGAAAATTTTAACTTCTGGTCAGGGAGGACAGCAAGCTGCAAATACACCTGTCCCAACAGTCCGCTCTGTGCAATGTGTGTGCTGTGGTGGGGAACACTCGTATGAACATTGTCCTCATAATTCTGAATCCATAAACTTTGATCATAATGGATCTGGTCCCTATACCAACAATTACAATGCAAGTTGGAAACAATACCCGAATTTTCTTGGAACAGTCAATGTTTAAATCCACCCGCACCTAAGCAGCAAGGAACCTCTAATTTTCAACCCCAACAACATGCGAGTAGTTTCCAAAATCATCACCAAAATTTTCAAACTGCTCAACCACCTTTTCAAAACAAACCACCTTCACAGGCTGATTTATCATCTTCTTTGGAAACAATGATAAAGGGGCTATTTGCGCATGCTCAAACTCAAAATCAAGCTTTGATAACCCAACAAAACTCTCAAAATCAATCTCTTTTTAATCAACAAAGTGCTGCTATCAGAATTCTGGAAACCCAAGTCAGTCAACTTGCACTCAATCAAACCAATAGAGTCCTTGGTACTTTGCTTAGTAACACAGAAGTCCTGAGAGCCTTAGGAAAGGATCATGTGAAAGCAGTGACCCTTAGGAGTGGGAAGGAATTGAATGAAAAGGTGCAAAAAGCTAGTGCACCAAGTTTGTCAAAAACTGATGCTACAGCATTGGTCCTTGTCAAAGAAAGGCCGGTCCAATCTTTACATAATCAAGCATCTGAGACCACCATTTCTATTCCCCCAAGATCAGACTATCCCTTATTGTTCCTAAAGGTTGTTTTAAAAAAATCAGAAGGAACTGAGGTTTTAGAGACCCCTAAGCTTGATGCTAAGACTCCATTTAAACCTCTAAAGTGCACCACAAAGACTCAAGGCATTCAAGACCCATCTTGCTTAACACATTCAAGCAAGAATATGATAAAACCAGTTCCTCCTTATATTCCTTACCCCCAAAGGTTAAGGAATCAGAAAAAGGAATTGCATTTTAAAAAATTCCTGGATGTGTTCAAAGAATTGCACATCAACATACCACTTGTTGAGGCAATTGAGCAAATGCCTAGTTATGCTAAGTTCCTCAAGGACATCTTAAGTAAGAAGAAGAAGCTGACCGAGTATGAAACTGTAGCTCTTACTGAAGGGTGTAGTGCACTTCTGGCCAACAAGATACCTCCTAAACTTAAAGACCCGGGAAGTTTCACTATTCCTTGTTCTATAGGTGGGAAACAGATTGGGAAAGCATTATGTGACTTAGGTGCTAGTATCAACCTCATGCCTTTATCCGTTTTTAACACCTTAGGCATAGGAGAGGCTAGATCTACCACGGTTACACTCCAATTGGCCAACAAATCCATTGCATACCCTAAAGGAAAGATTGAGGATGTATTAGTGCAAGTTGATAAGTTCATATTTCCGGCAAACTTTATCATACTAGACTTTGAGGCAGATAAGGACATTCCTATTATTTTAGGGAGACCATTTCTAGCCACCGGAAGAACTCTGATAGATGTCTAGAAAGGTGAGTTAACCATGAGACTACAGGACCAAAAATTCACATTTAATGTCTTCAACTCTGTAAAGTACCCTGATTACTTGGAGGAGTGTTCAAAAATAGCTGAAATAGAGGAGATGTGCCTTGAAGAAGGAATTAATAAAAACCTTAAGTTGGAAGAAGAGTGTGATGAGGAAATAGAAGAAGAGAATGTTGAGGACATAGAGGCAATAGGAAATGATATTGTCCCAGTGAATGTTGCAGCATTTGAGCTGCTGGAAAATAGTGAACAAAAAGACTTCACCCCGTCCATTGTATCACCACCTGATTTGGAGTTGAAACAACTCTCATCCCATCTGAAATATGCTTTTCTAGGAGAAGAAGACAAATTTTTTGTCATCATCTCATCTACCCTTGACTTGTATCAAGAAAAGAAATTGGTGGATATGTTGAAGTTGCACACAAAAGCTATGGGATTGACCATTGACGACCAAAAGGGGATTAGTCCTTATTTTTTGTCAACATAAAATCATCCTAGATGACAATAACTTCACATCCATAGAGCCAAGAAAGGTGTCTACTTTTGACAAAGTCATAAATAAATTGTTCGGTCTCCCACCTTACAAAGATTCTGAGAATGATGCACTCTTGCACACGGCTTCTGAGGCATATTTGGTTGAGATCATGACTTTCCTTGGAATACCTGAGACTGATTGGAAGCCTTACACTCATTTCATGTTGAAAACCTTCAAGGCTGCCAATTTGTCATCTGATAAGAATGTTTGGATAAGCTTTATTAGACATTATTTATCATCGACTAATCATAACAACTCCATTTTTGTAGAAAGGATGGTGCTTTTGTTTAGTCTCATAACAGGTGAGAACATCAACCTTCGTGAAAACATTCAGAAGGCCATCAAGATGGATAACAAGAGTCTGTTTGAAGAGAATGAGAAGTTGAAGAAGGAGATGGCAGCTCAGGCTTCAAGCCTACTCCTACAGAGTAGGACAGGTTCTACCACCTTACTTTAGCTTCCATATTTTATTATTTTGAGTCGGGAATAGTTTTTATAGCTTTTTGTCTTATTTTTATGCATGATCACTTGATTTGAGGACTGTTACACATGAGATCATAGCCTCAATAATTCTACGGATTACTTGTCATTCAATCAAGGTATTTTGTTCTTGCTAGAACTAGCAAACCTCTTTTTGGGAAACACTTTGATCACACAATCCACATCAGGAAATGAGATAGGCCTTCTTTTCTATGATCATTATAAGTCACTTGCACCTTTCAAACACCGTCTACCCCACAAAGCTCCAATGAGGACATTGTCATATTCAAGTTTGGGGGAGGAGTTTATATAAGGACAAAAAGTCAATACAAAATAGCAAAGCTCTAAAATGATTCCTTATCACATAAGGGTTTGGAAAAACACAACAAAAGTCACATAATGTTTTGAAAAAGTCCCATAGGGGCTATGTGCACACTCCAATCAAAAGAGACCAAAGTGCCCAAAAATTTGAAAATTTTATATGTGGAGTATAAAAGGAAAAAGGCTATGAGAGAAAAGAAACGCCAAAGAGAGTAAACCCTATAAGCCCTATAGATCCTAAAAATGTGATTGTGTTTGAGCTTAACAAAGAAAAGGGAATGCTAGCCTATGGTTCACACAAAAACTTGGTTTTGAATGACTCATCTTGGATATACGAAAGGCTATGAACTTCATGTTTGATATAACTCTCTTTGGGTAGGCACTTAATGCCTTGGTCATGCATTTTTGTTTAAATTGAGTCTTTTTATATTTCTGTTAGTTGCTTGGGAACAAGCAACGGTTTAAGTTTGGGGGTGTAATATGTGTTGAGAATTCAACATATAATGCACTCGGTTTACGTCTTATTAGTTAAATTTATTTTCTTACATTCCCACTTTGAGTCATTTTTATTAATTTCTTTATACCTTTGTTATTATGGAGCTAAATATTGTAGTTATTATGGAGCTAAATATTATGGTTGACTTGTTGTACTTTAGATGCTCTTTGGTTAACTTTTGGGTATTAACCTTTGGGTAAATCTTTTGTTGTTTTGTGCCTCCTTTGGGTATAAAAGGAGGTGTTTGGCCCTTCATTTACACACCTTCTAACAACAATTAAGAGAGCAAAATCAGCTTGCTAGGGCTGATTTGTGGGAAACATTTGAAAAAATACATGTTCTTCATTTTTAGCTTTCATCTTTAATTTTCTTGTCTTTTAATTTTTATTCTTTACTTTATGTTCTTTTACGTTTATTGTTATTTACTTTCCGTTATTTAATTTCTGCAATTTACTTTCTCGTCATTTACTTTTTCGTTCTTTACTTTCTCGTTATTTACTTTTCCATTCTTTATTTTCTCGTCATTTATTTTCCGTTCTTTACGTTTATGTCTTTACTTTCCGTCATTTATTTTTCTTGTAATTTA
>NC_037544.1:31456877-31461877 GCF_001531365.2 Cynara cardunculus var. scolymus | reverse complement strand
GGCATCTATCCAGTTTGGATCTTGTAGGGCTTTGTAATCTTCTTTGGTTCAATCATGCTTAGGAAATTTGCGAAGAGGCATTCATTGGCAGTTGCAGATCTCGCCTTGACACCGGATGATGGATCACCAATGATCTGGTGATGAGGATGGTCTTTTGTCCACTTGGTGCAAGTTTGACGTCCTGGAGCAACAGGGTGCAGTTCTTCATCGGCTGATGGAACTGCTTACTCCCCCTCAAAAAGATCATCTCCAGAGTGATGCTCTGGTTCTGAAGACACATAAGAAGTAGAGGGTGAAGTAACATGAGTTTCAGAAACAGTTGTACCTTCAGCATTGGAGATCGCATGTGTTTCATCGGCTTTGGAAGGAAGTTCTTCAATGGGCGCTTGTCCAGAGAGTGCTTCTTCTTCAAATATATCTTCAAATAAGTGAGTCAACTATGATTCATTGGGTTTGCATAGTGATGAATCAGACGCTCCTTTTGATAGCCCAAGTTCTGAACTGCTGTGTCCAGAAATCATTAGTGATGAATCATCAAAGGACACATTGATGCTTTCTTTGACGATCTTTGTCCTTCTAATGAATACTCTGTAGGCCTTGGCAGTTTGTGAGTAACCCAGGAATATGCCTTCATCGGCCTTCTTGTCGAACTTACCAAGATATTCCCTATCATTGAGTACAAAGCATTTGCATCCAAAGACATGGAAATATTTGACATTTGGACGTCGTTGGTTGATGAGTTCATAAGGAGTCTTCTGGTGCCTCTTGTTGATGATAGAACGTTTCTGGGTGAAGCATGCAGTGGAAATTGCTTCGGCCCAGAAGGAGATTGGTAGCTCAGATGAAGCAAGCATGATCCTTGCTGCTTCCACAAGGGTTCTGTTCCTTCGCTCAACAACTCCATTTTGTTGTGGAGTTGTGGCTGCTAAAAAGTTTTGGGAGATGTCTTCACTGATGAGATATTCATCAATTTTGGCATTTCTGAATTCTGTTCCATTGTCGCTTCTAACCTTGATGAGTTTGCGTTGTAGAAGCACTTGACGAATTCAACCCATGTGTATCTTGAGTATTCATCAACAAGTACAAGGATGTACTTCTTCCTAGAGGGGCTTTGTATCGAGATTGGCCCATAGAGGTCGATGTGAATCATATCCAAGGGCTTGGAGCAGGAGGTTTCTGACTTAGTTCTGTGAGAATCCCGCTTTAGCTTCCCCATCTCACGGGCTGAGCAGAGGTGGTCTTTTTCGAAGTTGAGATCAAGAATCCCCTTGACCAACTTCTTTTTGGCTAACTTCTTCAGGACATCAAAGTTTAGATGTGAGAACTTTTGATGTCATATCCAATTTTCATCACTCCTATGGGAGACAAGGCAGAGAGTGTCTTGACCCACAAAAGATTGAAAATCCAGAAGATAGAGATTTCCTTCTCTCTTCTCCTTGATGATGGTTTAGCCTGGCTTTATTTCGATGATGCAGAGACTTTTGCGAAATCTAACTTCAAGACCCTTGTCGCAAAACTGGCTTATGCTTAGTAAATTGTACTTTAAGCCTTCAACATAAGCCACTTTAGCGATTGAAATGTTTCCTTTGTTGAGAGTGCCATATCCCTTTATAGTTCTCTTACTGTTGTCTCCAAAAGTAACAGAGCCTCCAAATTTTGCGATGAAGGAGGACAGCTGACTTTTATCACCAGTCATGTGCCTGGAGCAACCTGAGTCCATATACCATGGTTGCACATGCTGGTCTGCAAGACAAATTAAGGGTTTTTAGGTACCCATTTCATAATGGGTCCATGTTTGTTAGTCGGGGATTTGACATCCTTATTTTCATCAGCCCTCTTGGATTTGAGTTGATTTCCATTACCCTTAGCCTTTGCAGGCTTGGGTTTATTTCCATTGCGCTTGTCCTTTGCAGGCTTGGGCTTTTTCATATTTTCTTGAGACTTAACATTGTTATATCAATAAACATGCTCAAAAAATATGCATCGATGGTTTAACATGTGATTCCTCAGGTTTTGCAAAAGAGTTAAACACTGACAGTTAGGAGTTTTTGGACAAGAGTGTTTAACTGATTTCTTTTTATTCGATGAAAAAGAAGTAAAAGTAGAAGGTGAAGATTTTGTCCTAGCATTGGTTGTTTTTACAAACTTCCTATCTAGTGCAGACTTTTTATTTGAAGGGGCAGGAATGGGTTTTACTTCTTTCCTGATGAGAGGCTTATTCCCTTTAGCTGAAGGAGAAGAAAAATGCAGGTTAGAATTTTCAGAAGCAGGCCACTTCTGTTTCTGTTCACAAGTAAACTTTATAAATTTAGATTGAGGGGTCGGGCCTTGTGAAGTATCTTTGGCAAACTTAACATTTTTCAGTTTTCTTTTTCCTTTGTCTGAAGAATTCATAGCTTCTGGAATATCATATTTCATTGGGGTTTTTAAAGTTTGAGTTTTCTTATCCATAATGATCTCTGGTGATTCACAGATTATTTCTTCTTCAGAGTCAGAATCAAGAAAGTCTCTTGCAGATTTCTCAAAGTCAAAATTTTCATGGATGTTTTTGGGAGCGAGTGGTTCTGAGGTTGATGGTTCAGAAGAATCTTTTGGGAGTTCTATTGCTTCTGATTTCTCAAATGAATTTTTAAGGTTACTTGAATCATTCATCGATCCATCAGATGATGGTTCCTTACTAAGAGTTTCTGTTTCATCGACAGCACTTGTTGATGAACTTGTGGAATTGATAACCAGAGGCTCTGGTTTAACCATAGGGTTTCCATCGGTGTCTGGTTTTGAGGCATCATCCTTTTCATCAGAGTTCTTACTTGTGYTGCTCTCATAAACCACATTCTCAAAATTTTGCCTCAAGAGAATGGTTTTTCCATCGACTTTTACCCTTTTGAAATTAGCTTTGGGTTTTGGATAAAAGTCTGGTTTTCGAACACATCCAATTTTGAAAGTGGATTCAAGGGTGGATTTCTTGCTTTCGATAAAAGAGTCAAGAGCATTGAATCCAATTCCTTGGTAATCCTTTTGTCCATATAATTTTTCATAAACATCTTTGGCATCTTTGTATTTTTTTTCATTAAGAGTTCATTAGTTTGAAGCTTCTGATGAAGAATCTCCCTTTCTTTTTGAAAGAAATCATTAAGAGCCACTGAATTTAGTTTTTCTGTCTCAGATTCTTTCAAGGCTTTTACCTTCTTCTCTAAATCTTTAGAGATTCTCTTGTTCAGTTCCATCAGTTTTTCTTCTTCTGATTTTTTGTGTGATGCAATGCGAGTTTTTTCTTTAACTAGTTCAGCCTTTTCTTCAGTAAGAAGATCAGTCTCTCTTTTGTAGAAACTAACTTCTTTTTCAACTATAAGTCTTTCAGATTTTTTAAAATTTAATTTTTCTTTTAGTTTAAGAAAATCTTCTGAAAGTTTAATGACCCTTAACTCTAACTCTGATGGAGCATAGTTGGTTTCATCGAGGGAAGAATCACATACCTGGTCATCGGAATCGGAAGTGGATTCTGCATTGGACTTAGCCATCAGGCATATGAGTGCCTTGTCTTCTTCATCAGACGAAGAATCAGACACCCAGTTTTCTTTCTCAGCCATCAAGCTTCACTCTTTAGGATTGTACTTGTACTTATTCTTGTAGTAGTCTGCATCCTTGACCAGTCGTCATTTGCACTCCTTGGAGAAATGGCCTATCTTCCCACATCGGTAGCAGTGAAGACCATCTTTTCTTTCGTCTCCTCCTTCTCTTCTATCCTCTCTCCTTTTTTCTCTGTCTTCTCTTCCTTCTCTTCTTTCATCTCTCTGATGAAACTTTATCGACTACTGTTCATAGGATGGCTGATATCTTTCTTCCCTGGAGTCTCTTCTGCTATCTCTTTCATAGGGCTTCTTGACGAACTTTTTCTGGAACTGCTTGGTTATCAAGGCCAGAGATTTGGCAAATGCCTTGAGATCATCATCAGAGTCAGATACTTCTTCTTCGAATTCTGACTCAACGATCAATGCCTTCTTGCTCTTTTTCTTTTGATCTTTTGAAAAGCTCCTTGTAACCTCTTTCTCTTCTGTTGCCAGGGCGAGGGGTCCACCGATGGACACCTTCCTCTTCAATATATCTTTTTCTTGAGCAGCAAGAGTTCCATAGACGTCATCAAGTGACCAACTGTCTAAGTCCTGATTTGCTTGGAGGGACATCGACAGTTGAGTCCACTCATCACCGAGACTTTTAAGGAAAAGGACGTTATTTTCCTCTTTGGTCCTAGCAATGTCGTTTTTGCGGCATTGATTTATCAATGTGTTGAAACGATCATATGTCTTCTGAATTGTTTCATCGGGCAATGCCTTGAAGTTCGTGTATTCGTTCAAGCATTGTGCCCTACGATTCTTTTCAGTTTTAGCGCCTCCCTCCAGTTGACTAGCCAGTTCATCCCATATCTCCTTTGCTATTGTACAAGGATCGAGAGATTGGAATATATCGTTTGGAATGGCCAGGATAATCAGCCTCTTAGACTTCCTCTCTGCCTCTACTCGCTCTATATCATCTTCATCCCAGTTATTTTCGTCTTTCACCATGTAGTAGGCAACAACTTTTGCAGTAGTACTTGTTCCACGAACTCTTGGAACAAGAGTTTGAGGAACATATGGGCCATCTATAACAGATCTAAGGAGATTTCTGTCCATCCCCTCCAGGAAGTTCACCATGTGAATCCTCCATTGTTGATACTCTTCATGTTGAAGAGTTAGAGGTTTGGTGAGGGAACCCACACTATAAGCAGAATTCCAGTTGGCCATTTAGAACGTTTTGGAAGAGAAGAGCACGATTTTATGAATGGAGAAAATTGAGAGATTTTTGAATATTCAGATTTAAATTGATCGTTTTGATTGAAAATCAATCAATTTGCTCTGATACCAATTTTTGATCCCAGATCTCTCAATAACACGAATATTTAAGTTATGAATAACCTAAATATGTCGTATGGATGAATAATAGTGAAGAACAGCTTAAGACTA
>NC_037544.1:31446788-31455787 GCF_001531365.2 Cynara cardunculus var. scolymus | reverse complement strand
TAATCTACTTCGTACCGTACTATGCTCTAGAAAGGGTATGGGTTTGTCCTTTGTGTGTATAAGGACAAGACAAAAACAATCATGCTCAACAAGCTTCTTTTGATCGTTGAATGTTGGAATAACCTGAAGGTCTCTTCAGCATTCGCTGAGGCTTGGGCAGTCTTCACACATGTGTAGACCAGGTTGTAATCAATGAATACCGCTTCATATCACAAAATCGTCAGTCTCTAATCTTCAGTTTCAGTCTTCGACTTTCACTGAAGGTTCTTTGGTGTGAGTTTTGTCTTCTAGAAGTATCGTTGTCGCTGATTGATTTACATTACATGTTCTCAGCGATCACTGAACAGACTCAATGATGATCGCTAGAACTGAAAGACATAAACATAAATACTCCGTATAAGGTAAAAGGTATTATCATCAAATCACTGAGAGAGAGGATCAACAAGGGTACAAACCGTTGTTGCTAGTAGTCACAACTAGTGATGGCCAAACTGTCCCGGGCCCGGCCCGGGACCACCGGAGGACCGGGACCGATAGGGACCGACCAGGACCGGTAGGGACCGGTTGAAGGACCACCGGTTACACGCCGGTTAAGGATTTTGGCATTTTTCGGGACCAAGACCGATCGGATATGGGACCTGCCCGGCCTGGTCAACAAAAGTCAAACTAGCCGTTAGAAGTCAAACTAGTCGTTATGCTCGGTCAAACTAGTCGTTAGGGATGAAATATGACCCTTTTTTTCATCTCCTCCAATTGACTATAAATATGCATGGGAGTCCCAAGTAAACATACCAACTCATCTCTTCTTCAAAAACGCAAAAAACACTCTCAATTCTCGGTTTCTCGCTATATTTTGTGAATTCGACTCGTATTAATTTCTCGTTTCCACTTCACAATTCTCGTTTCTTTCTCTCTTTGTCTTACAAAATGGCCGGTGAACAAGCATCAAATGAACAAGTTGCCCAAGTTCTCGCTGAACACGGACGAAAGTCCGAGATTTGGAATCACTACAACTTGGTGGTTCTCACGACTGAAAAAAGAAAGGCACAATGAAAATTGTGTCAAGCTCTCCTTACGGCGGAAGGAAATTCTACGTTAAAGAGGCACACTGAAAAAGTGTGCCCGGGGTTGAGGTCAGGGGGCGATTCATGCCAACCGATACTTGACACCCAAGGTCAAATATGGTTGTATGATGCCGAGTTGAACCGACAAATGGCAACACAATGTGTCATTCAAGTCGGATTGCCTTTCGAACATTTCGACAACCCTCACGTTACGAAGTTGATTCAAAAAACGCTACAACCACGATACAAGCCGGTAAGTCGTCAAACCCTTAGACGTGATGCAATGAAATTGTGGAAAATGTGTCGGGCCGAAATGCAACAAATGTTTTCCGCGTTGCCTAACAATATTTCTTTAACGTGTGATGTATGGAGCACACCATACGGATTACCGGTTTCATATATATGCATAACGGCACATTGGGTTGAACCTACAACATGGCATTTGTTCAAACGTGTAATCGCGTTTGAACCGTTTGGTGCACCACATTCGGGAGCACGTCAATTTTCAATTATTAAAAAATGTCTTGCATTTTATAATTTAACCGCTAAAATAATTAGTATTTCATTTGATAATGCTAGTTAAACCCGTATTAAAAAAGAAATTGTTAAAAGATTTTATGGGCATCCCATTTGCTTTTCTTTGTGTTGAGGCTTAAAACTCGTATTTAAATATTGTCGGTGTTGAAGTTTTAATTACACAAATATGTGTGGCTTTTGGTTTAGATACCGCTATGGATAATTCTTTTTCAATGGAACAAAAACGTATGTTTAATCGTAATTTTCAAGATTTATTTGATCATTACAAACATTTTTAAGGAGGAGGAAACGAACCACAAATACCTTCAAGTCGTGGGTTTGCGAGTTCGAGTTCTTCTTCTAGTGGTTATCGACAAAGTCGTAAAGAGTTGATGACTAGTTTAATGAACGAGGTTTTAAATGAATCAAGTAAAAAAAGTCGATATGATAACGATTTGGGTGAACTAAATATGTGTGTGCATACTAACTTTATGGCCGCATGCCCCGCAAATGATATCAAAGATTTTGAAAAAAAATGATTTATTAGATTTTTGGAAACAAAAACAACCTCAATTCCCTATTTTGGCGTGCATCGCACGTGATGTACTAACAATCCAAGCTAGTACCGTAGCTTTTTCTCTTAGTGGCAGGATCATTTCGATGCATCGGATAAGACTAAGCCCGGAGTTTGTGGAGTGTTGCATCTGCTTGAAGGATTATTTGGATAACGTTGATAGGATTCAACACACGACATCGTTAGAGATGGAGATTGAAGCGGTGGAAAAAAATCTAGAAGAAAATGAAATCTCAATGGGACTAAGCACGCCACCAACTACCGATACCGAGGGCACTTACTCACAATATGACGATGATGAGGAATTCGACATTGATGACCTTGAAGACCAAGAGGCTATTAGAATAATTCAAGAGACCGAAACTCTTCAAGTCAATCCGACATGGGATACCGATGAACATTGATGAATAAATGTATTTTCAAATAATTTTATAATAAATTTTTGTAAAAGAATGTAATTTTAATCATAATAAAACGTATTTTTTAAGTGTATTGAGTGACCCATATTTTTAAAGTGTATTTTTAAAGGTATTTATAATAAAACATATTTATAAACGTGTGTGTGTGTGTGTGTGTATATATATATATATATATATAACAAAACGTATTTATAACAAAACATATTAAAAATAACATATTACAAATATATTAATAACATATTAATAATATATTAATAACAAAAAATTAAAAAAAAACATTTTTTAATGGGCCCGGTAGGGACCGGTTGGGATCGGAACGGGGACCGGCTAGGCATATCCGGTTATAGGTTGCTTTGACCGGTTAAGGGAATTTTCACCGGGACCAGTTACATCAAGACCGATTACCGCCGGTTAAATATTTCGTCAGGCCCGGGACTGGTTTTTGGCCATCACTAGTCACAACTGAAAATGCAAGAACCGAATTGGTCGGGTCGGGTAAAAAACATCAACAGAGAATCTTGATGCTTCCATAATCGTAAGAGGAGCAACGGAATAAGTGGTTCCAAATTTGGAGGAGATGTGAATCTTAAACCCCCTACCACTGCGGCCAAGGTTGCGACCGCTATGGTGGACGGAGGAGCTTTGTTGGTGGTTTTGCAACGGCTGAGGCGAAGAAGATGAAGTCGGAGAAGATAAATTCACCATTTTCGTCGACAAAAGGGAAGGGTGTCGGAGACAGAGATGAGAGGCTAATGACTGTAGATGTGTGTGTGTGTGTGTGTATATATATATAACAAAATGGGATAAAGACAAAATTAAGGATAAAAAGACCAAAACCCTTGGAGTTAACTGGGTTAACGGAATTTTTTTTATTTCATTAGAGGGAGGGACTCAATAGGTGCGAAAATGTGTACCAAAGATACTGAATCTGTATTTATTTTGATTTTGGGACCACTGTAACCACAAGGATCAAATCCATAATTTACTTCGTATAATTACATAAAGTTAATATTGATATATATATATATATATATATAGACACATAAAAATATATCAAGTTACATATTAATATTTTTATAATATTATCATATATATCGTATATTAATGTGTACTTTAATCTTTGATTACGATTAAAAGGAACAATCTCAAATAGACCAAGATCCAATTTCGGGTCATGTTTCTTGACTAAAAGAGTTAATGATAATTAAATGAGAAACAAGACAAGGTCGGAAGTTAAATACGACAAAAAGTGTTGTTCTACAATTTTTTTAAAGACATTATACTATGATTATATTTAGAGTAATATTAAAATATTTGTATAACAAAATTAGATATAAGATAATTACTATAAATATGAATTTATGTTTTACATGATGTTTTTGAGGTTTAACAATATTATTTATAGTTCAAAATGAAATTTTGTTTTACCATTTATCCATTACTCGTTTCGTTATCTGTTATTTTAATGGGCAAGGTGAGATATAGATAATAGGTTTATGAGATTGATAATTACACGTTTCCTTACCCGCTATTTTAAATCAATTAGATAACGGAATAACTCTTACCCTACCCATAACCTACCCATTGTCAGTCCACTCGTTATTGTTGATCTACGTCACGTATGATAATTAAAATTTTGAGTAAATTACGTTTTATGTCACTATGGTTTGTTAAAAAAATGCCATTTTTGTCTCTGTGGTAGAGAAATTGCAATTTTCGTCACTATGGTTTGTAATTTTAGTTCTTATAATTTATGATTTATTGTTGCTTCGGTCCTTCTAGTTGATAATTCTTTACTGTTTTGATCTCTTGTACTTAAAGTTAGAAATTTAATCCAAAAACAAAAATATCAATGAACTAAAAACCATAAAGGCTAAAATCGTAATTTTCAAACAAGAGATAAAAAGAAAAGTAATTAACAAACCACATGGACGATAATAGTAATTTACTTTAAAGTTTAACAAAACTAAATATCACAAGTACTTTGATATTAAAAACGACATTAAAAGACTAAACTTTTTGTTGTTTGTCTACTTATACATTACTAATCATCATAATTTTTTTGTTGGGAACCAAAAGGGTGATGTTTGATTGGTTTAAGTTTGGCTTCAAAAGTCAAAAGTATCAAGAGGTCTTAGGTTCAAATCCAAGGAGAAACAAAAATCCCCTTGTAGTCATGGAAGTTCAAATGCGGTGACTCCAAGCTACCTGCAAAGCAGGTGGTTGGCCTGGGATTAGTCAGCTCGCAAAGCGGGTTAGATATCCAGGTTAATCAAAAAAAAAATCTTATTGGGTTCGATCTCCCTTCCCCCTCTCTATTCTAACCGATGATCTTTACATTGGTACTTCTTATTTCCATCTTCAATTCCAAATCTGAATAATTTTTGGTTCAATTCAAAGATTTGTAATTTGGGTATTTGTTTTCGATTTATGATATATGGGTTCTTAGTAATTTTTCTCCTTCGTTCCTCGATTAACAGGTATTTTCTAGTTGTATTTTTATTTTTAGTTTCTAATCGCTTGTTTTCAAGTTCGTGAAAAGTTGGGGTTTTCTTCTCCGAATCACGTAGGCTATTGCTTCGCAAACGACTTTTCCTACTACGGAATATTATGAAATATGAAAAGAATGATTACAGGCGTTGGCTCGTTTAGAAGTTGAGGAAGAGGATGATTAGTGGATAGTTACTTCAACATGAACGTTGATGCAATGGCTAATAGTTTGTTCCATCACTGAAAAAGTTCTTATCAAGATCATAAATTTGACTGGTTTGATCACTGCAACATTGCTTTGATTAGAATCGGTTTTAAGAACAGTTGATCATATTGAGTTTGGTGATCAGAAATTTTATGGGAAATTTGAGGGAAAATTAATTTAGATAATGTGAGGATAAAGATAAGATTGATGAGATCCGCAAAAGACTAATGAGAAGACAGGTTATCGAGGGGTTTCATCCAATTGATGAGAAAAGTCGGACAAATCGCCGAAGAGGAGGGGTAATCATTGGAGAAGATGGTGAACAACAATTCAAAAAAAAGGTAGAGATAAAGGGAGAGAGAATATTAAGTTATATATATAAAGGAAGGATCAAACGAGAATACTATTTAGGAGATTACGAAAACGGTCAAATCACATGTAACTCGCATGTGATTTTACATTAACAGCCAAAAAAGTGTGCAGGCGACCCTATGGCCTCATCTTCAGGTCGCGGGATAAAATCGCACGAATAACATGTGGTTTTGTACGTGATGTTAGTACAAGATCATATGTAATTCGACTGTTCTCTTATTCTCTTAAATAGATATTATTCTCGTTTGAACCTGACTCTCATTATATATATATAATAAATTATTTGATGTTTTATGATATAAACAAGATATAATAGAAGAAACTCTAAAAGATCCATCACTTAACAGATGAAAATTGAAAACTAACAGTCGTTAGGGACGGATGAAAACTAAAGAAAAAATAAACTACGGTAACAAATTTGTACTAAAACAAATTATTGGGACGAAAAGTGAAAAACAAAAAAGCATAAGGACCAAAATTAAAATATACACTAGAGCATCTTTAATCGGATATTAAAAACACAAATGTGCTTGTCGTCAAACTTAACGCGGCCGTCTTAAATAGTGTTTATGTTTTAGAAAAGCCACCGCTAAATATTAAATGGCCGTCGTTCCATGATTCACTATACATTTGTTTTGTTTATGGTCATTCAATAATATTTAATTTTTAATATTATTATTTAATATTTTCATTTCTTTATTTTTTAAATTGTCAAATGTAAACATTTTATTTTTTTATTTAAAAATAAAAATAACTGTTGATGAAAGTCTGTGTAGTTTATTTTTAATTTTGGTCAAGAAAACATTTTTTTGATTAAAAAATTATTATTATTATTGTAATAAATGAAAACATGTCAACTTTTAAAACGTATTTGCATTTTAAACTGGAAAAACAAAACAAGAATAATGATAAATTATAGTGTTGAAACGAGAGGGTGAATCGTTATTAACAACTCAAGAATGTTGGTGATTGTGTTCAGCAGTTGCCTAACCACCATGAGGTGCCTCCTCCATCCACGTTGATAGGTAGATACATTGTAGGTGCATCCATACCATCACACACAATATATATATATATATATACATATATATATATATATATACATATATATATATATACATATATATATATATAGGATTGGGTTCACGTGAGACCCAGAATTTTTCGTGAGACCCGTAAGACCAATTTATGTTCATTGATCAACTTTATAAGTTAATAATATAATGGTCTAAAGTTGCACGGTGATAATTTTGTGATTATTGAGAAGTCTCGTGGCGTTTATGAATGTTCAGATATGACGATTGTAGATCTAATCCAAGGGTTGAGAATCGGCCTTACAGGTCTCACGAAAAACCATTGGTCTCACATGATCCCAAGTCTATATATATATATATATATATATATATTGGTCTCACATGATCCCAAGTCTATATATATATATAGACTTCGGATAACGTGAAACCAGTCTGTTCTCGTGAGACCCGTGATACCAATTTTTTACACTTGAAACTTCACAGCAAAACACTGTGAAAAAACGCTATAAAGGTAACCTTCACACACGTTTTTGCGGTGAAAGTTCGGCTTTTTTTACCTTCACAGGGTTTTGCTACGAAGTTTCAACTGTAAAAAAGTTGTCTTACGGGTCTCACGAAAACAGATTGGTCAAACATGAACCCAACCCTGTATAAATACATATACATGTATAGGGTTGGGTTCACGTGAAACTAAGAGTTTTTCGTGAGACACTTAAGACCAATTTATGTTCATTGATCAAATTTATAAACTAATGATCTAATGGTCTAAAGTTGTAAGGTGGTAATTTTGTAATTATTGAGAAGTCTCGTGTCGTTTATGAATGTTCAGATCTTACGATTGTAAATCTAATCCAAGAGTTGAGAATTGGTCTTACGGGTCTCACGAAAAACCATTGGTCTCACATGATCCCAAGTCTACATGTATATATATGTATATATACATATACATATATAGGGGGTCGTTCAAGGGAGAACTAGTTAGTTTGTGATAACAGTGAGATCAAATTTCAACCACAAATTAACCAATAAATTAGGAAATTGATAATTATTGTAATTATATTTAATTAAAGGGCATTCTAGTTATTTTAAAACTCTCATCTCCTCTCTCCCGACCTTCAATCAAAAACCTCCGACCTCCAGTGAACTTATTCCGGCAAACACCAAGATACACAATGTAATACCTAAAAACATCGACATTGTTAAAGAAAATATACACAAACGACCTTTAGTGTGATACACATTGTGATCCCTTGAAACTTTTAACAGTAAGACACAAACACAATGTGATACCCACTATGATACCACTGAACCCGGTATGATAAACATTGTGGTACCCAAGAACTTTAATACACAAGTTTATTGTGATACCTATTGTGATATCACTGTGTTACCGTCTTGAATATGGATTGAAACCAAATCTGATATGGGTTTTATATCAAATATAACCATTATGATACCCACATCAAGATTTAAAGAAAAAAGAAAGAAAGAAAAACAATAGCCTCAAACATAGGGTTCAAACAAGAAAAAGTCCTTAAAAACATGGATCTGGAAACCAAGAAAAACTCATATTTGGAACCAGAAAGGGGAGGGGGGTTTATAGACTAGATCTATCTATATCGTTGTCATCATCTACTCCAATAATGTAGTTCAAGTTGGTTTTCGATTTCAATGTCTTTATGAATTCTTGGGTCCTTGGTCTTTGATTTCCAAACGCGAATCTTCCCGTTCTGATGACAGGTTACCGATCAACCACCCACGTCTCCATCACCTCATCTCCTCCTTCCCCGCCGGTTACAGATCTTTTTTTGATGACTCCTTTGCATGGAAAGAGAGAATCTTTTTTTTTATATTAGTGGTGAGAGATATGAAAAGATTTGATGAGTCTGGTATATGAAAAGATATAAACATGAGTTGTAATTTTTTTACTAAATTAACCTTTATGAATATTAAAAATATAATAATAATAATAACCTTAAATGATTGGTTAATATTGGATCTCACGGTTACTACAAACTAAACATTTCTCATTTGATTTGACCCCTATATATATATATATATATATATATATCTATACTATCTTATAAAGCATTTGACTAAAACTCTTAAACTCGTTCATCCCTAAACGATTTCATCCCTATCCGATTTCATCCTATATATGAATTCATGTAACTAACTGCAGATAAACACAATCAAATACAGGATAAACATCTCATTTTAAATATAAAAAATCTGAAATATAATTAGTATAATCATTAAATTCTAACAAAATACTTAATTATTATCTTTATAAAATTTATAATATTAAACCAAAAATAAATTGTT
>NC_037544.1:31422611-31446053 GCF_001531365.2 Cynara cardunculus var. scolymus | reverse complement strand
TTAAATTATAAAAAAAGTTGAATTAAAAAATTACACAAAAAATGAGGAATTTCAAATAGTTAATTTGATACTAATATCGATATATTTTTGTCAAAATTTTATGATATCTTCAAACATATATTTTATTCAAAAATAAAAGCATCATCGTTTTTCTCAAAATCACATAAAGCCATATTATAACATCGACTGAGATAAAGAATAAAATGAAATATTAAAATCACGATATATCTCGCTGCATTGCGCGAGTACGCTTCTAGTATACATATATATGGAGATATATATATATATATATATATATGTATATGTGGAGGTTCAAACGAGAACACCTCCATTTTGCATATATAAATGGTTCTTTTTATAATAAATTAGTTACCAGAGTGTTTCTCAGTTTTTTCATTTTTTAAGGATTTTCCCCTAAACTTCCCTCTTTATATATTGAGCAACAACGACTAATTTCTCAACCAACATTTAATTATTCATGTATTAAATAACTTATCAAGTAATTTGCAAAAAATAAACTAACTATGCACATAAAGAGTGCTTTTGGTATCTAGATAGGACTAAACAGAACTGAACGGTTAATCCCTGTTTTATTATGTCATGTTCTGTTTAATGTACTAAACGTAAAACAGTGATCTTTGTTATGTTGTATCATGTCATGTAGGGGTGAGCAGCGGAACCGGGTACCCACTTGCGGAAACGAAACTGCCTTGGAACTGTCGGTTCCAGAAACGGAACCGATATGAGTGGTTCCGGTTCCTAAAATACAAAACCGATTGAGAATGGTTCCGGTTCCGGTTCTCAATTTTTCGGAACCGTTACCCACCGGATACCCGGAACCGGCGGGTACCCTGAACCGGAACCGGCGGGTACCCGGTATTTTTCAATTAAAAAAATTAATTTTTTTAATACTAGGTTAAATTAGGTCAAGAACTTAGAACTCTAGATTCAGAATTTGAGATAAAATGATCCGTATTTTTTTAAATTGTGTGTTTAATTGGATTTGTAGTATGTAATCGTTAAACTTTGAACCTTTACAATTATAGTATGTAATCGTTAAACTTTCAACATTTATTATTAGTCTATTATGGTTTGTAATCGTTAAACAATATTTGTAACCATTATTCCGTATAATTTGTATTCTTGTTTATTTATTAGTGTTTTGACAATGTTTTATTTTTTATTTATAAATACCAAAATTTTAATATTTTAGGAAGCGGGTACTCGGAACCGGTTCCCGACGGTTCCGGTTTCGGTTCCAAAAATTCAATAACCGCTCTAACCGGTTCATATTCCGGTTCCAATATCTCAAGAACCGCTAGTTCCGGTTCCTATCAAATAAAACGGGTACCCGCCTATGCTCACCCCTAATGTCATATATAATGTATCAAATGCACCCAAAACGTTGTTGTTTACATGTTTTACTAGGTTATCAAATGTGTATAAACCATGATCATAATTTACCAAACTGCCCTTAATTTATGTCAACATGTTTGGCCGAACGAAGGTATAATTGTTGGTCTTATTTTATTTTGTCATGCATGATAAGAAAATGAAAACATCGTTACTATATTTTTTTTCGTTCTTTTCAAAATAAAATCATTATATTAAGGGGTCGTTTACCAAATACTTACTCGGGTAAGTGCTTACCAAGTCACATTACCTCACCGGACGAATATGGTAAAGACCAAGAATCTTACTCATAAAGAGCGAAACAAATACCAAGAGTCTTACCCGGTAAGTGAGGGCGACGACTCTTACCACGGTTCGTTGTTGCATGCGATGTCGTTTTGATGGACTAAAATCTTACTCAGTAAGTAAATAACAATGTTAAATTTTATTGATAAACATTTACCGGATAAGTATTTAGTAAACGGCCCTTAATTTTCTTTTGAAACTTAAAAAAACCCACTAAAAAACGTTACATATTTTATAAGCAAAAGCAGAAGAGAGTTGTAGGATTGTTTGGTAGGATTAGAATGTTCTCCATCCTTTGTGGGGCATGTAACAAACGATTTGAATATTATATTATATTAAATAAACCATTATATTTTAAAACCATTTCATTTATTAAACATTACATATAATAACTCTCGATATTGAAAGGAGAATTAAGAACTGTAAACAAAAATCCATTTTTATTTTTAATTCTAAATAAATTATAACAACAATTTGACTTATTAAATTATACTAAAAACAAAAAGTTTTATAAGCTTTATTGGGTGACCGTGATTGTTAATAGAGAGGGCAAAAAAAAAATTAAACAGTGGTACCATTTGACTATAAAAAAAATATAGGGTAAAAATTTCAAGCGGTGGTATCGTCTGACTATAAGAAACAAATATATGGAAAAAAAATTCAAACGATGGCACCATTTAATTAAAAAAAATGACACTAACATGATTCGAACTTGAGTCTGTGGTGGAATATAAGCCTTGCAAACCAACTCTACCAAATAAAACTTGTTCTCATTGGGGTTTCAAAATACATACAGTGACACACAACAAATTAATATGGCTGCACCTTTCACGAACTTAAAATTTTTTACCCTTCAACGGAGGAATAATACGGTGGCACGTGCCACCGTATGCACCACGATAGATCCGTCCATGTGTTTGAACTAATTTACGTGTACCGATTAATATTCATCGAGCGACCATAAATTGTCTGGAGTCATAGGAGATGAACCTAAGGGTTTTAGTAGCGTTATTTGGATTCAAACTTAAAAAATATGAGATGTCCCTTAAACCTTAACTGGTACGTCACAACGTAGATAGGTTTTTTTTTTCAAATTTTCTTGCGGATCTTCAATTTAGCAAGTCGAGTTCCGTCACCGCTTATAAACTTTTATTTTGTTAAGATATGAACTTCAAAGAATGCCGGAAATTTATTTTTATTTTTATTTTTTTGATTTCCGATTTATAATAATATTGTATATATACCCGCTGTATAATGATGAAGGCAAAAGATAAAGAACATGATTAGAATAAGATGCATAATAATCATTCAAGAGTAAATTATAGGTTTGGTCCCTGATGTTTGTAATCTATTTTAAAATTGGTCCTTTATGTTCATTTATTATAAAAAGAACCCTTTATATATGCAATTTGTCTTGCCTTGGTCCATCACACATCGTCCGTCTATCTCTCTGTCAAATACGAGGGTGGTTTTCATCTTTTAAATTTCTCTCCATTTTGATATTAAAATTTTATTGGTTTCTTTATTTTGTCTTTTTGCATTTTTTAACACCAATTAGACGATGATACGATGACATGTAATTCATAAATAAAATAAAAAATAAAAACTTTTTCTCCCTCCTCTAACTTCTTGGTGACGTGAAGACACCCGTATCACCTCCATCTTCAAGAATCTTTAGCGTCAACCTCTTGCATCACCGGTATCACCCCCTTCCATCTTCGACGTTAGCCCCTATATCTCTTGCCTCTAGAACATCTTCCACCACCCACCAACACCCTCCTCGTTTCCTACACCATTATTGGCATTACCCAATCTGTCAACCTCCTCCATCTCCTGTTAAAGCTTTATTTTAAATGTAAACAATAGAGATAGGGAGATGTTTACAGATAAGGAATACATATGGTAGAGTGAATTAGAAGCCATGGTGGCAATGTCGTAGGGTGGTCATGGAAACAACAACGAGGATAGGGTGTTGTGGTGCCTAGAGTTTAAGAGGTCGATGGAGTATTGGTGGGTAGAGTGTGTGGTGGATGTTTGGGGTGTGGAAACTGTGCCCGATTTGTGGTAGCAGTGGATCTTGGGGCGACAAAGATGGCGGGGATTAGAAATGAAACAGGTTTTCACGTCGTGGTGTAGAGGGTAGAGAGAAAGAGTGGGAGGTGGTGTTTAGTATAGATGGGGTTTCATGCTAGAAAGAAGGTCAAGAAAGGGTGATTGTTTGAACGAGATCGACTAGTCCTGATCATGTACATATTTGGACCTCCAAAGAGAATAGATGGACTTCAGTGCTAGTGTGTGAGGGAACAAAACTAGGCAAATTGCATACATAGAGGGTTCTTTTATAGTAAATAAAGATAAAGGACCAGTTTTGTATAAAATAGAAAACCTTAAGGACCAAATTTATAATTTGCTCATCATTCAAAGAACATTACAAAAAAGATAAACTGTTGTACCAAATTTTCACACCTCTTTCCATGCCCATTTTCAGAAGTAGCTTACCAAAAAAAACCTTCCTATTCACTTCCTCAGAATTCATTGCACACCCACAACAATGGTGACCTCATGCCTCAGCTTCGTCTCCTTGTACGGCTCCTTCATCCGCCGTTCCCTCACCGCCGCTGGACTCTCCTCCCAAATCCTCGACGTTGATGCCGACACCACAATCCACTTTTGGGGACCTAAACCACCCTCAAATGGTGACCATCGGAAATCGTCGCTGCTTTTACTTCACGGATTCGGTCCTCACGGCATTTGGCAGTGGCGGCTACAGGTCAGTATTCCCTAAGAAATGATGTCGTACGGTTTTTGTAGTTTAAAAAAGTTATTGAATCTATGTTATATAATTATAGGTGTCGTTTCTCGCGACTCACTTCGACGTCTACATCCCCGATCTAGTGTTCTTCGGAGAATCCATCTCGAATTCCTCCGAACGGTCGGAGATCTTCCAAGCAAGTGCCATTACGAAGCTGATGGAGAAGGTTGGGGTGAACAAGTACTCGGTGATTGGGACAAGCTACGGTGGTTTCGTGGCGTACAGAATGGCTGCGATGTGGCCGGAAAGGGTAGAGAAGGTGGTGATCTCAAGTTCAGGAGTTAACATGAGGCGGAGGGATAATCAGGAGCTGATGAAGAGGGCCAACTTGGAGACAATCGAAGAGCTAATGCTGCCAGAGACGGCTGGCCAGCTCCGGACGTTATTGCGTTTGGCTGTTTACAACGGTGGCTACATGCCGGATTTTTTTCTCAACGATTTCATTGACGTAAGTCTTCATTTCAATTTTAAAATGTTTTTGTCTTTTTCATGCTGCGCCATCAATATTGGCTCTTAATTGTTAATTATAATTTGTTGATTAAACAACAGAATTCATTTTGTTTGCAATTAATCATCCACTAATTAAATATTGATTATGATTCTTAATCTGTAGGAATGCTTTAAATTCTCTGCATTCTTGGCTTCAAAATTAAACCATTTATTAATTTAGGCGTCAACAATTAATTATTGTTCTTGTAAAAATATGTGAAGAACAATACATAATTGACAAAATCAACGGTTGTTAACAGATTGTATTGTAAAAAATATATTAAGATTAAGGGGCCGTTTACCAAACACTTCCCGGTAAGCGCTTACCGGTAAAATTTAACACTATCATTTACTTGTCGAATAAGATTTTAGTCCACCAAAATGACATCGTATGCAACAATTTACCTGGTAAGCACTTACCATGGTAAGAGTCGTCGTCTTCATTTACCGGGTAAGATTCTTGGTCCTTGTCTCGCTCTTACTGGGTAAGATTCTTGGTATTTTATCATATTCATCCGGTAAGGTAATGTGACTTGGTAAGCGCTTACTCGGGTAAGCGTTTGGTAAACAGCCCCTTAAGTTAACTGCTCTTCTTTATCTTATTTGATTATCTTTTTTTTTATTAACTTGGATATCCAACCTGTTATGCGAGTCGACTAATCCCCAGGCGACCACCTGCTTTGTAGATAGCCCGGAGCCACCGCATTTGAACCTCCATGGCCACAAGGGGATTTTTATTCCTCCTTGTATTTGAACCTGAGACTTCCTAGTACTTTTGATCTTTAGAGTCAAGCTCAAACCAATCAAGCACCACCCTTGTGGTTATTTGATTATCTTTTTGTCTTGTATTTATGGAAAAATAAGAACAGAAACATATCTAACAAAAATAAGGTTGGAAGATAAGATATGTACATGATTTCATTTTTGAATACAGTGAAGGTTTGGTTATATATTGAATTGTAAATATATAACTAAGAAAAAGTGTAATTTTGGGTGCAGAAATTGTATGGTGAAAACAGGAAGGAAAAGTTGGAATTGCTGAAAGGGCTGACACTTGGCCAAGATGACACCCCTACCATTTCCCCTCTTCAACAGGTTCTAATCTAACACTGTTAATCATTTGTTAATTTAATTGTAACAACTCTTCCTATATTCATACAAAATGGGATTTCTAAGTTTTTATAAATCTTGAATTATGTATTATCAATAACTTTAAGTTGGATTCGAAGTTATCGGACCAACCAGTTACTTTGGGGTCCCATATATTTTACACGGTATGTTTAGCCTCCGTTATAGGATGCATTAGAGTCTCACATTGGTTAAACTTGCACATCTTCTTCTCGATATATGTTGGAACCCTCTCGTCTTCTCAGTTTCTTTTCGGAGAATAAGGATTTTCATGTATCTTAGGGGCCGTTTACCAAACGCCTACCCGGATAAGCGCTTACTAAATCACATTTTCTTATCGGATGAATATGGGATGGACCAAGAAACTTACCCGGTAAGTAAACAATAGTATTAAATTTTACCGGTAAGCACTTACAGGGTAAGTGTTTGGTACGATTTTGCAATTATGATTGATTTATCCGGAGTTTTGTGACAAAATAACTATCGGAAATTGTTCAAACCTATTCGTTTTGAGGTACTTGTTAGCAACAAAAACAAACATGGTATTTGTGTTCACTTGATTTGAGTTTCTCGGTTACCCATTAATTTGATGTAAGTGAATGCAGGAAGTGTTGATCATATGGGGTGAACATGATAACCTCTTTTTGTTGGATATGGGAAAAGAGCTTAAAGAGTATGTCTTCCTTCCCATTGCTTATCCTAAAATGTTTTATGTATCTCATTATAATGACAATTACATATTTATAAACATACAAGTATAATAAACGTATCACCATATATATTACTTATAAACATAGTGATGTAGTGGGAGGTTTAAATAATAAGACCAAATATCGTGAAAAGGTAATAAGGGAATGTTCATATGTTCAATATCGAAAAAACTCATTTGAAGATGCATATGTGCACCCATATTAATAATTTGTAAGTTCGGTTCACATATGCATCTTCAAATAGATTTTTTTCGATGAATTCACTTATGAACCTTCTTTTATTTTATTCACACATTATTTAGCCTTTTAACTTAAACTGACCCCTAATCATATATATATATATATATAGAGAGAGAGAGAGAGAGAGAGAGAAAGAGAGAGAGAGAGAGAGAGAGTGAAAGTAAGGTTCACACGAGAATAGTCTCCAAACAAGGGAACGTGAAAACAAACAAATCTCATGTGATTTTACACTAAAATCACGTATAAGATCACATATGATTCATGCGACTTTGGCCTAGACTTGAGATCGCGGGTCAGGTCGCCCGCTCACCCTTATATTGACAGCGTTCCCTAATCACATGTAAAACCATATGTGATTCATATGATTTGGTTGTTTTCTTGTTATCTTATTTTGAACTTGTTCTGATTTTTGATCCTCCCCCCCTCTCTCTCTCTCTCTCTCTATATATATATATATATATTATATATGTCTTTTGGAGTCTATCCTCTGTTCCTCTCCAATAAAAACATGAAGATCAAAGTTATTTAAACTTATGATAAACAATTTTGTTTTTTTCTGATTCAACTAATACGACATCTAATTGTTAGCGAATTTTGTGAACCGTCAATGATTGTGGCATATACATACAGTTTTGTATATGTATATTGAAGTGTGATATTGTTGTGGTTTAGAATGTTGGGGAAGAATGCATCATTGGAGGTGATTAAGAAGGCAGGACATGTACCTCAGCTTGAACAGCCCAAGAACTTCAATACAATCCTCTACCATTTCTTGTGTGTCTAGCTCCTCATCATCTTACACCACCAACACACACACACACACACACACACACACATATATATATATATATATATATATTTACTGCTTTCTTCTTTTTTCTTTTTATCGAGCGTGATAGTTCAATCTGACGTTTGCTGGTTATCGATTTCAATTTTCTCGATGTTGTGACCCATTAGCGTGACTTCAATTATCAAGATTCCTTGAGTAAAAGCTATGTACTTGTTCTTTCTTTTTCTTTTTGTTGAATTGTTCTTGTATTCATAAAGTATTAATTTTCTCGGTAAAATAATAATATTACGTAATATTTTCTAAGTTTTATAGTATTCTAACCATTAGGCTCGTAGTGGAACGTTTAATCGAAGCCGATCAATGCATCCTGAAAAAGGTCAGGAGACCTTGTACCCGTTCGAAAGCTCATCTTAGAAAACAACTTAAAAGTTGTTTTTTTTACCAAGATCTATTTGAGATAAGATGATCTAATGTGAACAACATACAAAGAGTGAGTTGTTTATACAACCATTACTTAAGATTCAAGCAAAAGGTGTGCAAATACTGCTTATGGAAATTGACTAAACTAGCCATTTTGTACGAAAATGTTCACTTTTTAGCAACTTTTTCCCGTTTGAACCAAAATAGTCAAGATTTCGCAGGTGCTCATTTACAACTTGCAATTTATAAACAAAATATTATTCTTGTGGCTCATTTGCCAAGACAATTTTTTTTCCCGAGCCCTTGCTTCCATCCAACAAGCCATAACGCCAATTTCGCAAGTTGAACCCATCCTAATTATATTTAATTTGACTATTTTTTTTATCAACTTGAAAAAAGGTAAAATATGATCGAATATTATTCAAAATGGCTAGTTTCACCAATTTCCATGATGAATAATCAAATAAGCTTTTAAACCCATCAAGTTGATCAAACAAAAACAAACATGTCGTTTTCCTTAACCAAACCATGAAACTCTATTTTATTTAGGAGCACTTCAAATAAGGAACAAATATAAATAACCTACAACATTTCTAATTATGTTAAAAAAAATACCAATATTTTAGATATAAACCATCATATTCAGATATGTCCAATACGATTCCATTTTCATGATACAAATAACATTGTTTTGTATTCATTTAAAACAAAATACTGATCATACCCAACTATTAGACTTTCTGATGGTTCTTCGATCTATATTCTTTCCCTTCCTTTCGTAGTGGTTCAACATTATTTCTTGTCTTAGCCTTTATCAGTATCATACGACATTCATCCTGTTATAAAAGAACTTGTAATCTAATATCCCCATACTGCTTGACTCTAATTTTATTTATATATAAATAAACTTTATGAAAATATAACATACTTTTTATTAATTTCTGATTTAAAAAACCAATTTTATAACTTATCATTTAATGGACCTAGTGACCAAAATCAAGGACCAATAATGTTTTTAAAATAGAGTGAATTACGTTGATGGTCTTTGTGATTTGTTCAAATTTTTGGCTTTGGTTTTTAAAACAAACTTTCTACATTGATGGTCTCTACTTTTTCAATTTCATAACATTCAGGTTGTCTGGAGTTAACATCGTTAATTAGCAACTGTTGTGGAGAGCTAATCAATCGTTGGGCAAACTATAAAATGTAAATTGCTCTAAAATTTAATGTGATCAACATCTTCTTTTTAAAAACTTTCTAACCAAAAAATATTTTACATATCCATTAACAAATCAAATTTTTTAAATTAAAGTATATATCAAATAAAAATCTTTTTATTTATTTGAACACTATTAAATTGACAAAATGGTTTTTACATTAGAAAATGTCAAGTTTAGAAAAAACATAGAAAGTCGAGAGAAATTGGCATATGTTTTGGATTGGCATTAAAAAAGTGTAAGCAAAGTATTGAAAAAAAACATGGTTAATGTGAGATTATAAATATATAATCAAACTACAAAAACAAGAAAAAGCTTTCTTGTCCCACGCTGTCCCATTTTGTCGCGCCAAACGTGAAACAGTGAGTTCTTGTCAATGTCCCATGTCGTGTCGAACGTGGGACAGTGAGGTTTGTCCCGTCCATACTTGGACCATTTCTACTTGATACATGTTGGAACCTCTATTCCCTTATCAAAGACTCTTTTAGAGAGTAATCTAACGAGGTTCCACATTATCATAATATGAACTAAAAGTAAAAAATAAAATTATTGTTTGATTTGGAATGCAACTTGTGTTGGCAAATCCTGCAGGAAGTGTGACGGAAAAGCTACACCAATCGAACAGTTTGGAGTCGTTCGGATCGGATGGACTGTATCTCACAGTCAGTGAAGCTGTAGCCGACATCTCGTCGTCGTGGAAGGCTTAGCCGTGGACTGAAACTGACATTTGAATCGTTCTGCTTGCCTTTAAAGTGCTGTGTAAATGTCACAGAAAAACTGTTCTAAAAGAGAAGTAATTCGATCAAAATCAACAAATCATCGGCCAAGTTTTCAGTATAAGATGTTGCTGCCGTTAAAAATGACAAAAATAGATAAAAATGGTCACTCAAGTTTCGTACAGATCAGTTAAAACCGCAATTTGCTGATGAAAGGAGCGGGTCTCATCCCGGTTGGTGTGAGACGATGCTGAGGGACTGTTTAGTTGGTCTTCCATTAGGTTTAAATAAAACTTGGCTTTCTGCATAAAGCTCCCCCTAGTAAGCTTAATAAATAAGCCATTTTCTATACATTTTACCCCTATCAAACAGTCATGCATAGCTCCCAAATAAGTTGCGAGTCCCGTTAAGCTCATTAAGCTTCTAACAAAATAGGCCCCAAGTTTTCAGCCTTTCAATAGGTGTAAAAACCCGTCTCACATGGATAGAAAATTAGATTTCTCGGGTCCCTATAAGCTCAAAGTTGTGGGCTACAAATAAACACCATAGTTTTAAGTTGATTTAAAGGTTATTGGGTCAGCCTATCGGCTTTGTTGTCAAGGAATTTTATAAATGTTATCAAAGCTGATCCTTGTAACATCAGGATAGTCAAGCATCGGAATTAATGAGTCCTTGAACTCCCACTCCCCCGGGGAGGGGGGGGGGATTGAGCGTGACAGTAGGCGAACTAATTTACTATTTATGAAATATGATTATATTCACTTCTCCTTTAGTTACCTTGAACCCGAAAGCATGACCAGAATTGGGATGCACGACACATAGTCGATAATCTGGGCAACCACTATGTTTTCTTACGATAACAAACAATACTACGGCCATAAGGACAAATATTGCACAGGCCAAAAAGATGGGAAAAGGAAGGAAAGATCACACTTAGGCGCTGTTTGGTTGGTTTTTTATTATATACTGTATGGATAAAATTATATGTATGGATTAATCTATCTATATAGATTGACAAAGTTTTTGTTTAGGAGGGTTTTTTCATATAGATGGTAGGAGCGTGTTTTTCATTGGGAGGGGCAAGATTTGAAAAAAAAAACTTGGGTTTTTTGCATAAAGCTCCCCATTTGAAACTTACTAAATAAGTCACTTTCTATATCATTAAGCCACAACCAAACAATCATGTATAGCTGACTGAATACGCCGTGAGGCATCGTTAAACTCTTTAAACTTCTAACAAACAGAGCCTTACTTGTCAATAATGGTTGGAAGAAATCAACAGCATCAAGCTGATCATGGCTTCCACATCTTCTACGACGGCTTCAGATAGTTTTCAACCAGTGCTCTTCTATGAATAAGCCACTTTCTAGATTATTATAGTCACAACCAAAGAGTCATGTATAGCTGACTGAATAAGCCGCGAGTCTCATTGAACTCATCAAACTGCTAACGAACAAAGCCTTACTTTTCAATAATGGTTGGAAGAAATCAACAGCAACATGAAGCTGATCATGGCTTCCACATCTTTTATGACGACTTTGGATAGCATTCAACCAGTTATCATCGCCATTGCTTAGGATCATCCTTGTTACTATATTTTCTGTCACAAATCATCATAAACATCATAATTTGAGCCTTGGCCAGTGGCAAATAAATTGATCAGATTCACAAAATTGGCAAAACCATAATTTGCAATCAAATTCAGATAAGTTGTTCAAAATGCCCTGATTGAAATGCAAAGCGTACACAGATTTAAACTGAGAAATTGAAATTCTAAACACAATCATACATCTGCTCAATGCTTCATGTACACACAGATTCAACAGATGATTTGAAAACCAAAGTTTTGATGAATACCTTCTCAAAAAACGACCATGGCTGCCCCCATTGGTGTTTCATTGATTTCGATCCCTAATTCAGCATAAGGAGGCGATAATCAATCAAAAACAAATAAAAAAAGCTCTTAGAGATTGAAGTTCGAAACACAATCATATATCTGCTCAAATACACACAGATGCAAGATACATTTGAAAGCGAATTTTTAGATAGCTCCTCAAAATTCGCCAATGGCTGCTCCCTGGTGTTTCATTGATTTCGAGCCCTAATTCAGCATAAGGAGGCGATAATCTATCAAAACCAAATAAAAAAAGCTCTAAGAGGTTGAAGTTCGAAACACAATCATATAACTGCACATACACACACAGATGCAACAGATCGTTTGAAAGCGGAAGTTTTGATGGATACCTCCTCAAAATACGGCCATGGCTGCACACATTGATTTCGAGCCTTAATTGAGCATAAGGAGGCGATGAGCAACCAAAAGCAAATAAAAAGAGCTCAATAACCACAATGTAATAATGTCCTCAACCGATTCCACAGTCCGCCATCATTAAACGACCAGGAGAAGGTAGGGTTTTGGCAAAGAAGAAGAGAAAAAAATTTGGACCATTTCTCGATTTGTGCGTGTCATCCTTGCGCAGGGGCCATGCTAATCTTCTCTGTATCGTTCCAATTTTATTGGACCATTTCTCGATTTGTGCGTGTCATCCTTGCGCAGGGGCCATGCTAATCTTCTCTGTATCGTTCCAATTTTATCGGATGTCCCCGAAGGGACGATAACTGCTGCTGAGCTTCCCCATATAAAGCAGTCTGATGTCGTTCTTCTTGTCGGTGTGGGACTAATCGACTTCAAAACCAACTAAACCCATTGCCTCTTATTTTATATATTTAACAATCAAATTAATCACCTAAAATATGAATATTTTGTTTTTCATATTTTTTGTTTTTAATTAAATTTATTAATGAATTTTTAAACTGTTGATTTTTTATTAATCAAATACATAAGATAAATGGTTTAAATAATTTTTTTTATTTGATGATTAAATAAAAGAAAAATTACACCAAAATGGAACCAACTTTCACCTGATTCTTATTTTGAGGAACCAATTTTCAAAATCGTCATTTTGGGAAACCAACTTACACCTGATTCCTATTTTGAGGAACCAACTTGCAAAATAATTATAGGAAAAATAACTAAAATTCGTTTTTTTTTCAAAAATTAATACAATAAAATCCATTTTTCATTTCAAATCTCGTTTTTTTAAAATTCAAATATCAAATTGAAGATTTTTTTTTTAAAATAAAATCCAAATTACCACAATAAAAATTGTTTTTCACTAATGCAAAAAAAAATCAATTTAATAGAAAAAATTTAATTGACGCAATAAAAAATAAATATTAAATATCACATTCAAGATTTTGAATGTGACAATTTTTATTTCAAATACATATTATTTCATTGTTGATTTTGAATTTTCACTAATTTTAATATTATATCTGCCTAAGAAACAAATAAATGACAATAATAACAAGACTATAAATCCAAAAACATAAATTCATACAACATAACATCATGACTACACACATTTAATTGTACCAACAAAGATTTATTATTTCCTAATTCATATAAAAGATGGAGAAAAGCATATATAAAGAATCCTTGGTAATATTAACAAATTCATCAACAAAATACTCATCCTCTCTTATTTTGACAGATATCTGTACGTAAGATTATTATATGTACTAGTTTTGTGCATTGTATGTCGTGCGGTGACGATAATTTTTTTTAGAAAAAAAAATCAAATTGATATTGAAATATTGCAATATCAACGCATGCATATATCATTTTCTTTTATTAGTGTTACCGAATATATAAAAAAAATAAAATTTTCTTTTTTTTCATACAAAGTCTTTAATCTCGTTATCTGCATATAAAAACCAATTTATACCCAATAAAAAAACATCACTTTTTTTCATTACGTATTTTAAATATGATATTATATAAATAAATAAATAAATAAAACTTTAAACAAATTTAAATAATTTTAAGCATAATAAAACAAAGAACACATATCATATGATATATATATATATATATATATATATATATATAATTTAATAAAAGCAAACAAATACACATACAGAAACCACATGAATATCACATTTTATTGATTTTCAAATAAATAAATGCATAAACATCATTTTAAGTGTTCTTTTTAAATAACAAAAAGTCATATGATACATATTGATTTCTTAACAACCACAATACAAAGAATGACATAAAAATACAAATTGATAAACTCGGTAAATATAAAAGACGAAGAAGAAAATTTATTATAACAGAACACCACATAGATCACATTTAATCACAATCTGATTGTTGTCGGGAAACAAAAAAAATAAAACTTGAATAAATACAACAATATCAATAAAAAAAAGTTCGCAAAATAATAAGACACATAAAAAGAACACACACACAACATAAATAACTTCCAAAAATAAGGATGATAAAGAATCATAGTCAATAAAATATAATAGATAAGAAATTTATGAAAGAAAACATTTGTCAACAACATATAACCCACACAAATCATAAATTAAGAGGAATAAAATTAGATATGGACAATAAAATCATTCTACATAACAAAAAATACAATATATAATGCATAGAAAAACAAATATAATAATAATTAACAAAATATAATAACAATAAAAAACACTCATCAACATCAAATAACCCACACAAATCATAAAAATAAAATGTAACGATTCTTACATGGATTTTGTGGAGGAAGAACGATTTTGACGATAAAAAATTTATGCCCAAAAAAAACACAACACATCAATAACAACAAATAGCTTACATAAAAACATAAAATAAACCATAAAGAATGTAGCTTCCATCTTGATTAGACATTCGATTGTGTAGTTTGCAATATGATGGAGAAATTAGTAAAACAAAAGAAAAAAAACGTTAAATGATATATAATATATAGATGAGATAAAAAAACGGAATAGAAAACGAAAGGTCTAGAACATTTATGAGTTAATGAAAGACAATTAGTATAACCAACAAAATAAATTTAAAAAAAATCTAAAAATTTGAGGAAAAAAAATAATGAAATAACTTTTCCATAAAGTGTCACATAAGAAACTTCATATTTTACTTTCAGATTTATATAAAATAGTGATGTCAAATGCTCAATTAAGGACATCTCTAACTTGGAAAATTTTGTTATTATTTTGGAGAAAATAATGAAATACACATTTTTCATTCACGGGTAGAAAAATATTTAAATTATTTAACATTTCATAAATTCAAAACAATGAGAAAAACTCTTTTAAAAATCATCTTATGACAATGTGCCACACAATTTATTGTAAGCTTATTTTAATTAGTAGATGGAAAGATTATAATGAATATCCCTAGGAAGTTATGTAATGTAAAAATTAAAGTTAATTAAGTTGGAAGTAAAATTATCAAAGAAACCTTCTTATAATGAAATACGTATTTATAATTTAGGGATAGAATAGTCTATAACTTATTTAATATTATAAAAACATTGACAAATCATGGAGGAGTACATCAAAGGGTTTGGAGGTTTCACCTCCAAGAATGAAGTTGTAAAGGTTGGAGGTCAAACTTTTTAAAATTACTAAAACAACCCTATGCTAATAAATTTCATGTTTTAAAAATAGGAATGAAAAAGTCTTTTACATATCAAATATTTTAAAAAATCAAAAATTTAAGAAAAAAAAAGATAGGCTTCTAATGTTTAGAAGAGGGCACCTCATTATATTTGGTTTCTCCTTTAATATATATACTAGTGTGGGAATTGCGTGTTGCGTTGTAGCATGAGTACGTTGGTAATGATTCGAAGATTTAAATCTCAAATTTTTGCAAGATATCTTTGAGATCTTGATGGTTCACATGTTGTATTAAGAGTTTCTTGCAATGCAACACATACAGGATTCAAGTCCCCAATTGTCTCTACCTTGATTGTAGATGTAGAGGCCATTAAGTCGGTGAACATGCCTTTCATTCTTAACAACTTCCCCTCCAAGTGATCCAGATATTTTGTCCCTCAATAAGCACCTCAACGATTTCTTCAGTTGAAAATGAAATTTAGACCATTCAGAACACAAAATAAATTAGTTTCTTGAAGGAAAAAGAAATGAAGATTCTTATTTACTCGTTAGAGAATAGTTGAGATTGGACTCCCCTGTGTTGTTCTAAATCTAAGATCAAGGGAGACTTGGTGAAATAACCATAGAATTCTATTTAAAATCAGAATGTTTTCAAAATTCATCGTTTACAAGCTTGTTTTGGGATTTTACTTTAGGATAAAGTTATGCTACTCTTAGATTTATGTTCATAATGAGTGAACATAAATTCCAAAACATGCTTGTCAAGATGGTGGTAAAAACTTTGAACAAATAATAGTGAAAAGTAGGGAAAAAAACCCAAGGATTTTGACATGAGCAATAACATTTATATAGATGCACAACAATATCCTTTCTGGATTGTCCCAAAAGAAAACCAACACATCTTCGTTCATGAAAGTTCCAACACCTCTTTGTTTATTACAAAATATTAATAGTGTCAACTGTAGTTAGTAAGATCTTATTGTTTATTCTCAGATATCAAAATGAATTGTTAGTAAGCGCTAATTGAGTAAGGGGTCGTTTACCAAAAACTTATCCGATAAGTGTTTACCGGTAAAATTCAACAATATTACTTATTTACCGGGTAAGATTTTAGTCCGCCAAAATGGCACCATATGCAATAATTTACCTGATAAGCTCTTACCGTGGTAAGAGTCGTCTCATTCACTTACCGGGTAAGATTCATGTTCCTTGTCTCGTTCTTACCAGGTAAAATTCTTGGTGCTTGCTATATTCATTCACTAACGTAATGCGGCTTGGTAAGCGCTTATCCAGGTAAGCATTTGGTAAACGACCCCTAAGAGTCTTCTCCCTCACTTACAAGTTAAGAGTTTCGATCCTTGCTATATTTCTTACCAACTAATATTCTCAGTCTTAATCATGTTCAATCAATAAGATAAGTGATATTAGTAAGCGTTGGCAATGCAAAAATCTGAGATGTGAGGCTCCAAATCAGCATCCAAAAGAATATTCATGGGCTTGATATCGCGGTGAACTATAGCAGGATCACAGTCGATAAATTTTTATTTATATATATGAATGATTGTAATAAATTTTCTAGATTTATATATTAAAGAGTTTATACATACACATATATATAAAGAGAGAGATAATATTTAAATTAACAAAAATGAATTTTTTTTAGCAATTATATATATATATATATATATATATATGTGTGTGTGTGTGTGTGTGTGTGTGTTTGAGGGGGATGATAATCAAATGAGAACCACAAAAAAATGAGAACCACAAAATGATTACAAATTGTTAAGAATTGATATAAAAAATAATTTTTTGCATTATATTTATCATCAAAAACTATAATTTAAGATATTATTTTACATATTTTTGTGTTCATTTTATGAAAAAATTACATATGAATTTTTTTTTTCAATTACACGTCTCCAACTAACACTAAAATATTTTTTTTATCAAACTTTATGATTCATCATCTCCTCCTTATGTCTATACTATATTATAAAGTATTTGAAAAAAACTCTTAAAAACAACTTTTCATGCGTAAAGTACTGTTTATTAATGCATATTACTTAAAACTCAAGATTGCAAGTAGATTGTACGTAAGTACAACTTATTAAAGCTCCATATCTAAATTCGTGTAACTAACTGCTGATAAACATAATCAAATACAGGATAAATATCTCATTTTAAATATAAAAAATCTAAAATATAATTACGATAATCATTGAGTTCTAACAAAATATTTAATTATTATCTTTATAAAATATTATATTATTAAACAAAAAATAAATTATTTCGTTATTAAACTTAAATTAAATTAGAATAAAATAAATAAATTATATAAAAAATGAGAACTTTTAAATCGTTAATTTTGATATTAACATTGATATATTGTTTTTCAAATTTATATTTTATTCAAAAATAAAATCATTATTACTTTCTTAAAAACACATATATAAAATCGTATTATAACATCGACAGAGACAAATAATAAAATAGAACATTAAAATCGAGATATGTCTCACTGCATTGCACGAGTACTCTTCTAGTACTTATAAGGATAGAAATATATACTTCTCTTAATGAATCTTATCACGACCGAGCTCTTAATGGCATTAGTAAAATTATCATTTCAAGATCCACACCAATTGACATGACTCATTATATCTTATTCATTTCTTTTCGACACTAAAACTTAACAGAAAAACAATGCGAACTCTGAATCTATAGCATTGAATCTTTACCATAACTGAGAATTACTTTTAATTAAGTTGATTATTTACTCTTTTCTTTCCACTTTCGGACGAACTCCACCATTGCTTAGATTCTTTTTCCCTCTCTCCAACCTTGAGTGAAGAATCATAACCACTCATCGTTTATGTAAATCAAGTTCGACTCCATTTGGAAATTTAATTTATATCTTTGAGAAAACATGCAAATTCGATTATGCTTTGCGATCGGTGTAACGACAAAATCAAAGATCAAGTCCGATTTGACGTTAACGTAATCTGAATTTTATTTGGATCTTGAATGATACAAAAATCATTTTTCCATGAGCATGATTTTCTAAAATCAAAGTTTCTGAAATTATTTTGCTTTATAAAATATATCTTTATTTTTATATAAGAAATATTTTGTGAATAAGTGTTCAGATAACTTGTATTTTGGGATGTGCCTCTATCATTCTTCTAAAAGTTGTAACTCTTTTAGTTAGATCTCTAGAGAATCGAATTCATAGGGGTGAGAAATAACTATAATACAACATGACTATAAAGTGATCCATAACTTTTTTTTTTTTTTTTTTCCGGTTTTCTTTATTCATGTCTAATGTATTTCTTTTTGTGAGAATATGTGAAACCCCGAGATCACTCTCCAATAGAGCTCTTGAGGAGAGAAGGGAGGTTCCAACATATATAGAAGAGAATTTGTCCAAGTCTAGTTGATGTGAGACTCTAACACGCCTCCTCCAATTGACGCTAGATAGGCAAAGATGTCCAAGAGTGTCGAGTCCCGATCAAATATGTCCCACATGGTAGAATATGTGGAACCCCGGGATTACTCTCGAAAAGAACTCTTAAAGAGAGAAGAGATGTTACAACATATATAGAGGAAAATTTGTTCAAATTTAACCGACATGTGACTCTAACACCTTTGCTTGCTAAGTATGCTTTAACTTCCCCTTATTGCTTCATTTTTATGTTAACGTTCATGACCTACACATACACCCAAATGTAATAACTTTATATTAAATCCCACAAATGTGGATTATATATCTATGTTTCACGGTGATTAAAAACTCTAGCATTTTACAATGCGCCATTATCTGATAATTTGGAAACTAAACCAACAAAAGTGTCCACTTCTTTTAAGGAAACAATTTCAAAAAATTCGAATATAGCATTTTGAACATTTGTTGTATAAGCATTTCGGGCATCCAAAAATCCGTTTTCTTGGATTTTTGTGCCTAACCATTTCCAAGAACCCTCCCATTAATTTTCTCTCTCGTTTTTCTACTCTCTCTAGCTTGTGAGAAACAAAAACGTCAACACTCGTTCGATTGAGCTTTTATTTGACTTCACTTAAAATTCTAATAAGCAGTGTATGTGATCCATTTTCTACCCCAATCGAATACTGAAAATTGTTTTAGCTTTCAAGCTTATTGTGTATACAACGGTTTTTGTTCTCCTCTAAAAGAAATGTGTATAGAGGATCGATCTTGAGAAATGTCTTGATGTGGACGAAACCAGATTTGGGTGAACCACGTTAACGTGGTGTTAAAGTATCTATAACCCGGTCACTTTACACATACTATTTATATTGCGGTTAAGTGTGCATCATCTATTCTTGTATTCAAACAACTATTCGGACTTCTGTTTATTTGATACCAAAACAAAGTTTTAAATCCACCATTTTTAGTGGATCCAAGGTTGCAGTTGCAGATTTTATCCAAGTCATACAAAGGTTATCCACAAGCCGTTGCACTTAGTTTTGTTGGGTTAATCGAGTTGTGTTCTAAGCCATTGATCCATTTTGACTCTCGTAATCAAACCAGTACCAACATTCAAAGTACATCAGTAGCATGCTAAATATATAATATACTAAATGGGACCTCAGAAAGGTCAGAAGCAAATGTATAGGCCAATATTCATCAAATATGCATACTATATCCACAAACATTCAACTTCTCAAACCAAAATGGAAAACACAGAAACATCTCAAGATTGAAGAAACTCTGAATCAAGAACTGCCCAATCCACAACTAATCTCATCATAACCAACTACTGCTATATATATATACACGTAAGTAATTCGATGCTTTGTTCGAAACTAAAAATATTCAAGATACAATTGGATCAGTGATGATAAATACCCCATTTTCCGTTTTGGCTTCTAGTTTTGGGGACGACGAAGCCCTGCTGCTTGAGCTGATGAGGTTCCACCACTTGTATCCTTCGCTGTCTTTTTGCGTTTTCGACTTCCGAATACCTTTGATGGAGTTTTCTCTTGCTTGCTTCAAGTTTGTCTTCAATACTTACATTCCTCTCTTCCATCTTTGCTTTTTCTGAGTTACTCCTCTTAATTTTCAACTTGATAACATGACTGCGACTTGATTCTCTCTTCATCTTCATAGAAACCATTTGTTTCTCTTCAGCCTTTATAACACCTTCTTTCTCTTTCTCTTTCTCTTTCTCTTCCTCTTCCTGCTCCTGCACAACACACGACGACGTCTTTTCTGTAGCGTCTATCCATTCATCCACTACACCTCTCCACGTTTTTATCAGCCTCCTTGCAATCTGACAGACGTCCCTCGACCCATGCTTTTGAAAACCACTCACAGATCTTCCAATCCCTGTGACCTCAAGAGTTTTGAAAGACATACCCATGTGTTGAAGCTTCGATAACGACTCATACACATGTTCCACTGCTGATTCAGATTCATCCCCACAGCATTTATCAAGAATCTCTTTGATCCTTAAAACCTCATCATCAGTAACCATTTCTGTTTCCTGATCATGTTCATGGACCAAAGTTTCTTGTGTATCTCCATGATCAATGGTATCCCGGTGATGATTTTTGACGACATCACCACTCATCTTCATCTTCTCTTTACAAGCAGTATTCCCTTCTTCAACATGATTGATCAACTCACAGGAAAACAGGGTCTGAGCAATCTTGTCTCTCTGAATCCGGAACTCCATTGGGTGATCGGAAGCAGCCACCATGATTGCTCTCTTGATGATCTCGAATATATCTGCATTGCCACTCTGTAAGTAGTTTCTCCACTCTTCCATCACGGCCTCTGATTTCTTCAAGTCCTCCATATCTATCAGGAACCCACGATCAAGAACTTCAAATATTTGGAATTAGGGAGAGAACAGAAGAAAAACGATCAAGTTTTTGTTTGATGATCGATTCTTAAGGGTTTCTGGGCAGATATATATACATAAGAAATCCCATAATGAACGACTCTCATATCTCAATCTCATCAAGATTTGTTGCCTTAATTAGGATCGAGATTGAAGCAATGACTTATGTTGAAATCCTCAAAAACAAGAATTTATGTTTTATTTTCTTAATTTTTTTTTTATGATTTCAATTTATATTTCTAACCAAAAAACCTGAATATTTTACATTTTGTTTTCCATCCGCACATTAATTATATATTTTATTACATGAAGATTACTTTATATTTTGTGATAACCTTTAAAATATAATAAATACCAACGACATTTATCATTTTAAAAAAATTAGGAGATTTTTAATGATAATTTACATAATGAAGTTTTATATATAAATAATAGAGTTTATAAAATGAATGAGATATAAATGAAATATTGTATTGACCTATTTTTTATTTTACTTATTGGGATTTTCTGCAACAAGTTTTGAGAAATAACTCAAAGATTTAATACCAAACGGTTTTTTTTCCTAATAATTTGAGATCTTGAAAAGAATCCTTTTTATAGATTATACCCTCTATTATATCTCTACTTTCAACCCCAAAATCTCAAGAACAATAAATGAGCTTTATATATGAGCCTCATATTTTCTTTAAATCATAAATTTTTAGTCTGATTATGTATATCTCGGTTAATTCCTTAGATCCTCAAGATAGAAACCAGAAAATGTCCAATTACCCATGATTTGTATTTACTTAGATGAAAGAAATATCAAATTCGGATGTAATTTCTACGTATTTTTCTTAACAATAACATGAAAAATGGTGCATCAGCCTATTCTTCTTTAAGAGATCATACCCTTTAATGACTTGTATTCTTCGCTATCTCTTCATGTTTTTTGTTTGTTCATACCCAGGGGAAGAGCTAAAAAATTTAGATAAAGGGGTTCAATAGTTTAAGGTCGTATTTTGTTGTAACATGACAATAATAAATATGATGCTCGAACAACTCGTGATTTCGAAGAGCAATTAAACAAATGAAATTCTTTTAGAACAAAGGAGACTTGCATCTTAGCTTAACATGTTTTCCATGAGACTATCATCGTCATTAATAACACATTCTTTTCACTTATAAATATAATCAACGGATCAAATAGTCTTTGTCCTAGCGGTTTCGTAGTATTTGACCTTTTAAAAGGTCAGAGGTTTAAACCTCACCAAAGAAGAGATTGATGTGTGAGTTTATTTGTTGTATATAAATATTATATACTTCAAAAAAATCTGAAGAAATATTTTAAAAATAAAAATTAAAGATGTTTATAATCATCATCATATGATACAACAAATTTTAATTTCAAAATTTACGTATAATCTCTATTTTTGGGTTTAAAAAAATGCAAGATATTTCTTCTAAAAAAATGCAAGATGTTTATAATATTCTAATTGTTGTGAAGGACTAAATTGCAAATTTCCTCAAACTTGAGGGTTGTTGTCTTTAAATATGTAAAAAGAATTCACTTCACTATAAAATGGATGGAGATGCGGGGTATCGATCCCCGTACCTCTCGCATGCTAAGCGAGCGCTCTACCATCTGAGCTACATCCCCTTTTTTGACAATATTATTATTAAAAGGTTTGATAAATCATTCAACAAAATTACGAAATTAAATAAAACTGCATTCCGGCCTACTTTCTATTTTTTAATTCATAAAATGTAATTTTATTTATTATTTATTATATTAAAAAAATACAAATATAATTATTAATTTTAATTCATTTATTTATATATTTTGTTAACATATTTAAAAAGAAATTAGGATATAAACATAATCTAAAATT
>NC_037544.1:31383277-31421661 GCF_001531365.2 Cynara cardunculus var. scolymus | reverse complement strand
ATATAAATTATTTCGTTATTGAACTTAAATTAAATTATAAAAAAATTGAATTAAAAAAATTATAGAAAATATGAGGAATTTTAAATAGTTAATTTGGTACTAATATAGATATATTTTTGTCAAATTTTTATGATATATTCAAATTTATATTTTGTTCAAAATTAAAAATATCATCGTTTTTTTAAAATCACATAAGATCATATTATAACATCGACTGAGATAAAGAAAAAAATAAATATATATGCAAAACTTAGGCCTGCTTAAGTACAATGAGAAGCCTCCATTCACATTTTTCTATTTTTTCATAGTTTTAAATTTCTTTTAAATAATTTTTTTTTTTCATTAAATGAGTTTTAACTTTTCATTTAACATCTCATTTTCTTTATCATTTTATATTATTTTTATTTACACAACATAAATACATCAACAACTATAATTTTATTTGCCTTACATTTTTTAATCAACTCAAACATTTTATATAATGAAGCCAATATTAATAAAAATTATAATCCTATAAATTTAATTAATACATATATATATATATATATATATATAAGCAAAACGTGGAGTTGCTTAAGTGACACAATGTAGAAAAAGTATTTTTCAAAACCTTTTTTTCTTAAATTTTTAGATTTTAAATATTTTTTTAATTTGCTTAGGGGCCGTTTACAGAATTCTTACTTGGGTAAGTGCTTACCAAGTCATATACCCTTACTGGATGAGTATGACAAAGACCAAGAATCTTACCTAGTGAGAGCGAATGCAAGGTTCAAGAGTCTTATTCAGTAAGTGATGACGACGACTCTTACTTCGGTTAGTGCTTACCCAGTAAATTGTTACATACAATGTCGTTTTGTTAGACTAAAATCTATATATCTATTAAAGGAAGAACTAAGAGTATTGAGGTGACATCATGAGAATTGAGTATTGATGTGTTGGTTAATTGTGGTTAGGGGTGGCAAAAAATGACCCAACCCGAACCCAACCCAAAATTAGCAGGTTGGGCTGAAATTTTCAACCTATTTAAATAAATGGGTCAACTCGTCTTAATCCATTTAAATAAATGGGTTGGGTTGGGTTGAATTTTTTGACCTATTTTCAACCCGTTTTCAACTCACTTAAAATATTATATAAATTTATTTTATTTTTAATATTATATCTATTTTATTTTTATTTTGTTTCTTCTTAAATATTGGCCCAAGTTTCATGATGACTCATTGTTTTCAATACTTCAATGCTTATAGAAGTTCATTGAAGTCTTCTATAGTTGAGGTTATTGTTTGTTTAAGAGATTGGGTATATGGAGAAGATTTGTTTTAATTTATTATTTGTATATTTCCTCTTATCTTATAAAACCATGTATTTGCTATAAGGCTATAACTAAGTTAATAATTTAATTTATTTACGTAGTACAAATGGAAGCGCATCTTGATGCGCTATGTGGAGCAATTATGACAGAGAAGATAGAAGATCAAGAAGAAAGTAATACCGAGAGTGAAAATGGGGTTGATGAAAGTGTAAGTCGAGTTACTTAGAATTTAAAAAATTTCAACTTATTTTGAACAATATATTTGTTGTGGTTGTGTATTATTCAGACTTTGAACAATTTGGTTGTATTTGTGGTTGTGTTATGTTTTATTCAAAAAAGTTAAATAGTCTAGTTCTTTTTTTATTTAAAATTTTAAAATTAAACAGGTCAACCCATGTTCAACCTATTTATTTAACATGTTGGGTTAAGAAAATCGTAAAGAAATCAACTCGTTGTCAACCCATTAACCCAACAGATTGGGTTGGGTTGAAAAATCTCAACCCATTTAATTAAATGGGTTGGGTTGGGTTGAGATTTTCAACCTATTTAATAAATGGGTTGAACCCGAACCCAACCTGACCCATTGCCACCCCTAATTGTGGTTGAGTTTGAGATATCCCACATTGGTGGAAAGTTGAAAGATTTGAACAAAATGAAATGTATAAGAAATGTGGATTGGATGCCTTTGTCATATAGTGGGGTTTGCCTCATATGGTTGTCTTTCTTTGGATGACTCTCTTTGAAAATTATAACCATGGTTGGAAACCAAATAAACAAAATGGTAGAAATTATATTATTATGGCATCATGAGAATTGAGTATTGAAGTGTTGGTTAATTGTGGTTGAGTTTGAGATATCTCACATTGATGAAGAGTTGAAAGATTTGAACAAAATAAAGTGTATAAGAAAGATGGATTAGATGCCTTTGTGTCAAATAATGAGGTTTGCCTCATAAGGTTGTCTTTTTTTTTGGATGACCATCTTTGAAATCTATAACCATCTATATATAAACAAACAAAATGGTAGAAACTATAATGCAAAATTAATTATATTATTTTCATAATCATATTTAAATTTATATATATATATATTAAAGGAAGAACCAAGAGTATTGAGTTGGCATCATGATAATTGAGTATTGAGGTGTTGGTGAAATGTAGTTGAGTTTGAGATATCGCACATTGGTGAAAAGTTGAAAATTTTGAACAAATTGAAGTGTATAAGAAATGTGGATTGTATGCTTTTGTGTCAAATAATGGGTTTTGCCTCATAGGGTTGTCTTTTTTTGGATGATCCTCTTTGAAATTTATAACCATTGTTGGAAACCAAATAAACCAAATATTAGAAACTATAGTGCAAAATTAATTATATTATATTATAATGGCATCATGAGAATTGAGTATTGAGGTGTTGGTTAATTGTGGTTGAGTTTGAGATATCTCACATTAATGAAGAGTTGAAAGATTTGTACAAAATGAAGTGTATAAGAAAGATGGATTGGATGCTTTGTCAAATAATGGGGTTTGCCTTATAGAGTTGTCTTTTTTTGGATGACCCTCTTTGAAATCTATAACCATCTATATATAAACAAACAAAATGGTATAAATTATAGTGCAAAATTAATTATATTATATTATTATGGTATCATGAGAATTGAGTATTGAGGTATTGGTTAATTGTGATTGAGTTTGAGATATCTCACATTGGTGAAGAGTTGAAAGATTTGAACAAAATGAAATGTATAATAAAGATGGATTTGATGCATTTGTGTCAAATAATGAGGTTTATCTCATAGGGTTTTCTTTCTTTGGATGATCATCTTTGAAATCTATAACTGTTGCTACAACTTACGCACTCCTCTATTTTTTACTTGAAATATTATAAAACGTTTTTTTTTTCATAACTTCAAATGAGATTTCAGTTAAATTTGTTACAAAAATAACATCGTGATTTTGTCACTTTATATGAGATTTTAATTAGAACTGTGACTTATAATTGAACAACCTACTAACATTAGTCAAACGTTTGTAGAATACTTTGTAACACCATTCTCGAGCATAGTTAGATAACTTAAATTAGTATATGGTTCTAAAATTGTTGTCAACTTCTCTTAAAAACTTTTAATATTAATGAGTAGTTGCCACATATATTTACTTAATTTTTTTAGAAGTGAACTTCAAATTTTAATCTATAACATTCATTTTGAAGATGATATTATGACTAACGCGCAACGTGCGGTTGGAACACTAGTCTTAAATAAAGCGATAAGCATTTACCAGGTAAGTTTTTAGGTGACAACCCCTTAATGACTTTATAATGTGATTTATTTATTTTGGTAGATCTCATTTATTAAGTAATGAATATATCAAACCTCTTGGTTTCCATTGGTTTTATGTTTATATTCTTTAAACTTTTTCATCTCTTTTTCACTAAATCTTATATAATTTATTTAATGGTAAGCTACAACGGAATGCTCCATCAAAATGGATTTAACAACTTTTAGTTCTATTTTATGTTTGAATGAGTTTATTATAACTTTTACCTTTCTTTTTTTTTATCTTTTATATTGAATTTATTATAACTGTTACCTTTCTTTCTTTTTCTCTCCTGTACTTTCCAATTGATATTTATGTCGGTACCACAATTGTTCTTCTTCCATCAAAATTTTTAAATAATTTGTATGTTTTGTATGTACTGTATATATGATTGTTAATAAGTTTTTGGTTTTTTATTTGAAACTTTTTTGCAGTTGTTACTTTTATTATTTATCTTTCATAATTTTCAATAGGTATTTATGCCGTGCATGTTTTATGTGAGGTTTGTTTACCCGATTTTATTTTGATCATATTGTTGTAGTTTCTTAAAATTTATTTTTTATTTTCTCATGACAAGTATCAAACTCCAAAGTGTGATTTATCGGATTTTTAACTTTTTGTTTTTGTTGATTCTCTATCTTTTATGTTTTTATAGTTTCTTAATTTTGTAATTTTATAATCTATCTATATCTATATATACAAATTGTGGAATTGCTTAGGTAACAGAATGAGAAACCTCCGTTCACTTTTTCTATTTTCTCATAATTTTGAATTTCTTTTAAATATAAAACCTCTCGGTTTAACTTTTTATTTAACCTCTCATCTTCTTTATTACTTTATGTTATTTTTATTTACACAACATAAATACATCAACAAATATAATTTCTATTTGTCTTACATTTTTTTGATTTTACTAAAAAAATTGTTTAATGGATCCATTTTTTTAAGTTTATAGGATTAATTTTTTTTATATTTGTTACTTAGTAGTAATGTAACATCATCAATGTATCTATCTATCTATCTATCTATGTATATGTATATGTATATGTATATGTATATGTATATGTATGTGTGTGTATATATAAGCAAAATGTTGCGTTCTTTAGATGGTATCGTTGGTCATTAATATTAATTAATAGTGTTTGTTTTGAGAAACCTTGAAATCAAATTATAATGCGAGTTGCATAGTTCAACTCTCAAATTCATATAGTTATGCAAATGACATTTGCTGAACTCATTTATAATACTACTTCACACTATCAATGTTACTGTTACTTTGGTTATTGAATTTTATTATTTGTTTTAGTAGTACTATATACGTTAATCAAATATGTAATCATTTGATAGTCTTTTAGATATCATTATACTTCTGGTTGTTTCATAATCACGGGTTATCATATTATTGGATTTGTTATTTTAAGAATACTATTGGTAAGTTTATAACTTAAAGACCATGTAATATATTATAATTGTTATTTTTATTTTTATTTTTATGTATGAAATAAACAAATAAAAAAATAACATAGTTATTTCATGCCACAAAAACCACGATGTTGTTTTGCTTATAGTTGTTATACATGCATTAAAAAGAGGAACAATTAATATAAGATGTATATGTTTATTATAGTCGTAAATCAGTGCATTGGTAATAGAGATGGCCAAATGGGCCCGGCCCGGCCCGTAACCGTAACCGCCGGTGGACCGGAACCGGGACCGGAACCGGCCCGGGACCGGTATGGACCGGTTGTAGACCGCCGGTTATGGACCGGTTGTGGACCACCGGTTATGAACCGGTTATCGATATTAACCTTTTTTTAGGACCGAGACCGGTTAAGACCGGAACCAGTTATGTAACCGGTTATAGGACCGGCCCGGCCCGGTCAACAAAAGTCAACGTGTATATATATATATATATATAACAAAATGTATTTATAAAATTAAACGTATATATATATATACATATATATATATATAACAAAACATATTTTTAAACGTATTTATAAAATTAAACATATACATATATAACAAAACATATTTTTAAACGTATTTATATAAAACATATTAAAAATAACATATTACAAACATATTAATAACATATTAAAAATAAATACGTTTAATTTTATAAATACGTTTAAAAATATGTTTTGTTATATATATATATATATGTATATAAATTTATTAATTACCAAAAATTTGGAAAAAAAATATTTTTTTTGTATAGGACCGGCCGTAACCGGTTATGGGACCGGATGGCTTAACCAGTTACCGGTAAGCTTGACCGGTTATGGAGGATTTCACCGGAACCGGAACCGGGACCGGTTATGGAGGGACCGGTTATGAAACGTTTTTGTCTTGATCAGGACCGGCCGTAACCAGTTATGGCCTGGCCCGGGACCGATTTTTGGCCACCTCTAATTGGTAATAAGTAACCTCATAGTATTTTGGAATTATAATTTTTATCATGCATGTGGTTTGATTTATTTGTCAACTTTATGTCATTTTTTGTATCCATTTATTTTAAAATATATCATTTAATAGCAACCTAAGTAGTAGATAATTAAACTATTATTGTTACTAATAATTTTCATCATACATCATATTTCATAGCACTATATATTAATTAAATTAAGTTTAAAACCAATCTTTGTAATTATTTCGAACTCGCAATTTCATCATTATGAATATTACATATAAACTTGCAATATAGTCCATTTAAAAATAGATTTTAGAAAATAAACAAGTAAATCAAAAAAATATATTTTTTTAATATCCGCACACGCACGGACCAAACACTAGTAATAACATAAAAAAGATGTATACAAGAACCCGGGTTGTTCAAGCAATTGGAATCTAATAAGAACCTGTGATTAGACAAGAATCTTTGTTCCACGATGAAGATTCTTGTAAAATCTCAAGAGAAACTTACAGAAACCTCTATTGTGGATACTCTAAATGGCCCATGTTCGAAATTCAGACCCGAAAGACCCAGGCCTAGTGAGTTTGAAACCCAATCAAGCCTCCTAGGCCCAACCTGCAAAACATTTAAGACTAAGGGCTTGTTTGTTTTTTGAAAAAAACCACTTAATGTCTCTTAAGTCTGAACCGGTCAGACGTTTTTATTTTCAGACCGTTTGTTTTTTTTATATAAATAAGAGCTGAATAAGCTCTGAAAAAAAAGTGATAACATAATCACTTAAATCCTCTTAATCGCTCCCTCCAGACTCTCCCCTCCATCCTCACCTCCAAATTTAGTCCTCCAAATCTATCTCGCAAGACATTCGATTTCTAAATTAATCACGACTCAGATCGATCCACATATTCTCGTAAAATCATGACCCAGATCGATCCAAATCTATCAGATCCGAAACTTGACTGATTCAGATTTCAGATTTCAGATTTCAGACGTAAAAACAAACAGTCTGACTGATTCAGATTTCAGATTTCAGACGTAAAAACAAACAGTCTGACTGATTCAGATTTCAGACTTCAATACCACCTCTTAAAATTCATAAGTGAAATCAGACTTCAGAACCTCTTAAAAAACAAACGCCACCTGAAAAACCCAAAAAAAAAGCACCCGATCAGGCCCCCAATCGGGCCATTTTCCAACCCCAAAACTCGACCCACTCTGACCTGGGCCTAAGAAAGCCTGAACCTTTTTTATTTTTTCTGTACCATTAATGGCTTGGAAAACCCAGGCCTTACATATCTCTAATTCTCTCTCTATTGTATTTTACTTCTAACTTATAATAGATTTTTAATAGCACATGTATTAATTTGTTTACGAATTCAAAACCCATATTTTATTGTAATGGCATAGCATTATAAATTATAATATCATACAACGCCAACCAAAAGAAATAACATTGTACATGTCGATGGTGTATTTTAACTTTGAGTAAAACGTGTGAAATAACAATCTATTTTTACAAATTTTCTTATTATAACATTTTATTTTTAGTTTTCGTATTACAACAATGTACTTTTAAAATAATTTTTATTAAGGCACTGTACTTTCAAAAATTTACCCGTTATAGCATTAGGTAACATGTTACCTTTTGAACAAGTTTTTCTTTGTTGACGTATCAAACTTAAAATGACATGGAAGCCACATATGATAATCTGTTACATATGGGATACTTACATGTCATTTAAAAGAAAAATCTAATTTAAAAACAATTTTTAAAAAGGAAAAAGCCTTTCTTCTTCCAAATGGTTTTTTATGAATATTTTTATTCGTGAAATAGTGATCTTTTGTAAACATGTTTAAAATTTGATATTATATTTGATTAAATTTACAATGTTTAAATGATAAAAACATTAAAATTAAAAGTACAATGTTGTAATAGAAATTAGTGATGCTATAATAAAGTGATCTTGAAAGTACAATGTTATAATAAAAAATGTCATGTCAACACTATCGTACATATGAATAGCCTACGTGGACAATGAGGTGACAAAGAAACCTGGTATAATGGGTAAATACAATGCCCTAATACAAAATATTTTGAAAGTACATTACTGTAATAAGAAAAACTGAAAGTATAATGCTATAATAAGGAATTTTGTAAAAGTAGGTTGCTATTTCGTGCATTTTGTCCTTTAACTTATATATGATATCAAAAATTTGTTTTATTTTTTTAAATAAGTTTGAAACCATAAAAACGAAATTTATTATATACCATATTGAGTAAAGAGGGTATCGTAAAGTAAGACAAACTTGCTTTTTCTAACATGCATATGATGTTTCACTAAATTGACAATTAGTGTTTATAAATTGGTGCGTGAAGCTCCACGTCCACGCACAAGTCTTTACTAATCGACTTGAGCTTGATAAGTATTGTCATTCTTGAAAGTGTACGCAGAATTGTGTTTCTACGTAAGATTTGTTTTTAAAATCTTCTTTTTTTGGCCGAAATCAATTCTTGCGCATAATATGTAAGGATTCTAAGTAAATTATATATAATATTGATCAGGGTGAGTCAAAGAACTGTTATTTGAATCTTAATTTTTATAAATCAAACTTAACATTAAATCTCAACCCTTTAAATTGTTTATTTTGCGGTTACATATGACCCAACCCACTCCTTTAAGAGGTGTACTTTATTATGCTAAATGTACAAGGTTGTATAGCAGCACAACCTCCGACCCCGACCGTTATAAATTAAACTATTTTAATTTATAAATTACATTTTATACCTTTATAATTAGTTATTTGATTTAAATTATATCCATTATGTTTTTTGTTTTTTTATTTTACGCCGTTATCATATTAATATAGAAAATTGTATATGAACTAAAACACATTAAAAAAATATTTATTTGTTTACAAACTACATCATTAGAATCATGTCATCAGTACCTTTAAGATAAACTCAATATTGAATATTTTTTTTTTTTGATTTAATCATACTAATAGATATTACGAATTAATTTGTTTAATATTTCGTACGTTTTTATTTTTCATTTTATACTTTTATCATATTTAAAATAAATAAGTATAGATTAACTAAATATGTTTTTTTGCTACAGATTTATACTATTTATCTATATTATATTATGAAACATGTTAAACAGTTATTATTAAATCTTTAAGAGAGGTACATCCTTCTTTGCTTTAGGTACAAGTTTTTGAAGCTGCACAACTTCTTAAGATCAAATCGTTTATAAATTACATTTTATACTTTTACAATTAGTTTTTTAGTTTAGTTTTATCAAATCGGTTACGAAGGTTAAATTGGGAACTTCACCGATACACTGCCTCAGCTTACGTAAAAACCATGTCCATGACGTGCCACTTTCTGTCTTCCCCACTCCCATTGCAATAGGTACGATACCATTGTTTCCATCCATGCCGACCGCTAAGAACATAGTGCCAACGTATGACCCCTTCAGATGGGCAAAGTCCATTATAAGAAGCGGTCTCATATGTTCTAGAAACGATCGAATCTGCAGATGAACGAGATTAAAAATGTAATTTCAGAACATAAAATTATGACAATAATTAAAAAATATGACAAAAATTATTACCATATAACCAAGTGCGACAAACAACATGTCAAATCGCCCAAGTCCATCAACAACGATCTCTGTCACAGTCCTCGGATTTGTTAGCTTCAAATTATGACAATAAACCAGGAGTAGGTTAAACGACAATTCAGGGGTCCCCCTCAACAGTTGCAAGACATACATCTTTGCTCGCCATGCTTGGTTGTAGGAGATGCTAATATTGAACCGTTAGTTCACATCTTCCATGATTTTTTTACCACGGTACACTCTCCTACAATCCTTTAAACTCCATGCCAATATATGACCCAAAACTTTTTTATTCGCATTACGGTGGTTTGGATGGACTTGGGACCTTGAACATGTGTGTTCATCGTGGAACTTCCATACCTAAAACATACTGGTACCATCGATAGAGACAACCATTAAACGCCAATCACAGTCCAAATAAGAGTGACACATCGCCTCATACGGTGTTTGGATGATTTCTTTACCTTGATCTGAAAGTTTTCATAGACACACTTTAATCCCAATTTGAGCTTCAGTGCTTCCTTCGAGTCAAAGGTTTGGAAAACTTTGACATGAGATGTATGCTGGTAGGAAATGTTTCCTTATCTACTTTTGATAACTGGGTCTGGACAAGGTGTTAGGTCGAGCATACCCCAAAAACTATTCCTTACCGGTTGGAATTCTTCAGCGTCGGAGTTATCGTCTTCGGGTATGTTTAAAATTTCGGCAGCAACATAAACATCTTCGGCCATATCTACCTCCCACAAAGGTTTTGACTGTTCAGGAGACCAGATCAGGTACGGGTTGGGAGACTGTATCGGAGACATGTTCAAATCTTAAACCAAATAACTGTCAGGTTGAACAATAGTTTTTGGTTCAAAATATGAATTTCCAGCGGCATCTGCTAATCCTCTTTAGCTTAAGTAAAAGAACTTTTCTTTACAGCGTTTCTTTTTTCATTTGCTAAAATTCTGTGTGTAACCAAAGATTGTTTAGATAGGTTTTCTTACCTTATCTTTCCGCAAACAGTCTTGTAAAATTTGTATTGATCTTCTCTATTAATATACATTTTAAATTTGAAAATATTGTGTTTGTATGCATCCCCCCTTCTACAAACTGTTTTACTTATCTTGTAGACCCTCAAGGGACCAACAAAGCCTGTATACATATGTGTGAAGATTGCCCAAGCCTCAACGAATGCTGAAGAGACCTTCAGATTATTCGCTGAAGAGACCTTCAGATAATTCCAGCATTTAGCAATCAAAAGAAGCTTGTTGAGCACGATTGTTGTTGTCCCGTCCTTATACACACAAAGGACAAATCCATACCCTTTCTAAACGTTAGTACGGTACGGAGCCGATTAGTTGACTTTATTACCCACCAACTTTATAGGCTTTTGTACTATTCACTGTAGCAAAGGACAAACCTTTCCCTTAAGGCTTGACACACGTTCTAACCCTACCACGGTCCATTTAATGCAATGGGTATAAATAGATGTGTTCTATATCCATGCAGAGATACTCTTACTCTAAACCTTACTCTGAGCTTTCTAACGCTTAAAGTAAAAAAACACACATCTAAGAACAAATACACTCATCTTCAAGAGCAAGTTAGAATCCCTTTATTGTATTCTAAACAAGTTCTCTCCCAGATAGAACTTACTTTCTTCTATTTCTTTAACATCAAATCTTTTCTTATTTGCTAAGATTAAGTGTGTAAACTTTAGATTGTTTAGATAGGTTTTTCTTACCTTATCTTTCTGCAAACAATCTTGTAAAATCTGTATTGATCTTCTCTTATCAATATATATTTTAAATTTGAAAATACTGTGTTTGTATTTATCCCCCCCTTCTACAAACTGTTATACACATCTTGTAGACCATAACGGGACCAACAACATCATAAGGGAAGAAGGTGCTTGGATTTTCACCACTGGCACCACTAGGGAAGAAAGTGCTTTGATTTCCACCAAGAGCACAACCGGTATGGAAGAGTGTGCTTGGACCATATAGGTTTGCACCACTACCGTCGGGGAAGAGTGTGCTTGGATTTCTACAATTGACACCAACGGGGTAAAAAGTGTTTGAACCGCCCAGGTTTGTACTTGATGGATTTCCACCATAACCACCATCGCCGACCACAAAGAGTGTCCACATTTCTGGTAAATTTTGACAAATGGCGTTGTGGAACATTACCACATCGTCGTCGTCGATTTACTGATATAACGAATTCGTTTTATAAAATAAAATGAACAGAACACGTAAATTTAACTTTTTCGTCACACGTTTAACGACCCCATAATACGTTATTGGCGAAGGCAAACGTAATACACATGTGGGGGAGCTTAACGGAAGGTACTCTAACACACCATTTATCTCTTGGAATAAACCGCCACTTCGAAGATACACGAAAACATCATCACTTTGACGTGATTTCATGTTTTGTGATGGTTGATTGTGTTTAATGGGTTAAGGATTGTGATGGTTTATTGTGTTGAAGGGTTAAGGGTTGTGATAGTAGAATATATGAGAAGAGAAATGAAATAGGAGGTTGATATTTATAATGAAATTTGTTGCACTAAAAGACAAAATAAGATTTAACATAAAATATCTGATTTTTGTCCACCAAATCAGATACAAATAATTTTTTTTCGTCTCCAAAATTAATAGGGAAAATCAACATTTCTTATAAGAAAAATATATATGATTAATGCGTTTATAAAAATTTTCACGTACAATAGTATTTTTATAAGGTTTACGGGTTGTGAGACTAGAAGTTATTTTATTTTATATAATAAAACCATGAAAAAAGGTTAGAAAAACAGTTCAAATATCGTCTCATTTTACTAAAAACACCCTTTAATTAAAAACACCCCTTAATCGATATTAAAAAAAAGATTATAAAAAAAATAATAATTCTAGCATGGATCGCCCCGGAGGGTGATGGAGGTGACGTGGATCGCCCCCATATGTCTGGATCGCCCCCTAAGGGCGATTTGGGTGGATATTTTGGCAATTTTGCTTAGAAATGGTTATTTTCTTAATGTAGAAGATATGAAATGGTTATTTTGGTGATTTTTCCAGAAAATTATGCTTTTTTTTAAGTATATAATGTTTATATACAGCAAATGCAACAAATAAACTCACATACCCTCCTAAAAATTATGCTTTTTGTTGATGTACATTAACAAGCAATAATATGAAAAATGTCATACCACATTGGGAGATGGTTTCTATGTGTATATGTATGTATTGATTTATATTTTTTTAAAAGAAAATGAGTAAAGTGACTAAAATGTCCAGACTTAACGGAGTTTATGCTAATGAAGTTAGGTCAAGAGACCTCAAAATAACAAAAATGAAATCATAGTTATTATCGCTGCAATTATTTCGATTGTAGGACTTGGTATCCAAATTTTCATATAACACACGGATGAAACTTGTAATTTAATTGACTCTTGATTTTAATTAATAATCTTCAAACTAAAAATTTAACCCATGGTATAATCATCATTTTTGTTAATGATGATCATGTGAGAAAGATAGTTAAGGTGAGAAACGTGAGAAGAGATCTAAACCCTTGATCATATTTAATCACGAACTCGTCTATGAATCATGCTTGATAGAGGGATTGATCCGGTACATCTCTCATCTTAATATGTGTCCAAGGATGTAGATCCCTACTTATGTTTCTCGCCTGAACCCAAATACCCAACTCTTTTATTAATTTACCTCAAGATTTTGATCTATTTTGATATAAATAACACTGATTTGTGTTTGGGATTGCTTATTTGAAACAACTTATATTTTTCTACAAAAATATTTATCAACTTATTATAAGTTTTAATAGTTTAACTTCTTCAAAAACTTCTTATCACCGGTTTAACACCGATATAAATTATTTATCCAAATACTTAAATATGCTTATTACCAATATATCACAAGAATAAATTGATAGGTGGTTTAATAAGCAATATCAAACACATCCTAATCAAATTAAACGGGGGGCTAATTTCATAAAAAGACAAAGTAGATAAAAGAGAGATAATCTCAATATATATATGTGTATATATTCACACACCGATTGTGAATTCTAAACGGGAACACCCATTGTTGGTTCTTCATCTACGATATTTGTAAAATCTGGCATTTGTTTCACTAGATCGATCGGATGAAACTTAATTTGGAAGGAGTTGGTGGTGGTTGCCGGATGTCGTTGATGCCTTCGCCGGAGACTTTGATGACTAACCATGGAGGAGTAGGAGATGGAGGAATCTTAGGAACCGTTGGGGCAACGAAGTTCATGAGGATCATAGAAGAAGATTGTAATTCGTCCGGCAGTTCGTCGATTGGCAACAATAGCGACGATGATGATGATCGCGAAGGGGATGCTGAGAGTCCTTATAGGTATGATCATCACAACAACAATAATAACAACAAAATCAACAATGGATCTCTCGATGATGCACTTCAAGCTCTGGAAGAAGCGCTGCCGATTAGGTTCGTTTTCATCTTCTCCTTCGTTAACTTATGTTTGTGAAAGGTCTGGAAATAATACTTGTGGTAGGATTGAAGGTGTTCTGCTTTGGTAAGATGTGTTGATAACAAATACGTGCTTAATTTTGTTTCTTCTGATTCAATTTCTACTAATCGTTTGCCATGATCAAGTTTATGTTATATGCATCTTAATCAACGATGATTCAATTTCTACTGCTTCGTTTGCCATGATCAAGTTTATGCCATATGCATCTTAATCAACGATGATTCTTGTGTAATTAATTCATAATATCCTTAGCAAATTTTGTAGCTATCGATCAGGGAATTATAGGCACAAATTAGTGTTTGCATCCACTTTTGTTTCTTCTAGTTAACCCTAGAATTTAGGAACGCATTTCATTGATCATCTCAATGGATAAGGATGAAAATTAGGAAAAGTTCGGGTGAATGAAAGGGATGTGCTGTCTTCCTACATTGGTATACTCTCTCATCCCAAATACCTGCAAACGATTTCAATTGGAATTTCTATATTTTTTTGATAAATCTTCAAACAGAACTCATATGATCAATACAAAAACAACATTTACATTTGTCGTAGTTCATAATTTCTTTTTCCTTTTTAAATTAATCTTACCCGAATAGTATTGCAATAGAACATTTTCCATAGTCCCACGTGAACATTTGGACCGCGTGGCACACCTAAAAACTATCCAATTATATTCAAACCATACGTGGATAGGTAATTTTGAACGTGGGATAAATCACAACCTAAAAATACTTATCCTTTTTTTCATAGAAATATATCGTCTTTATTTAAATATTATCTTAAAAACTTTATTATATATTATATTAAAAATAAAGCATCAACAATAAGACTAGCTATAGAGAGAACATGAGAAAGGGACATTGTGGGACTTGTATTATCCTGTTTTTGTTTATTATGCTTATAAAGTAAAAGATAAAGATAAAAGGATAAGATAAAGGGGACCAAAAGAAAGTAAAACAGCTATGTTTTGTGAGTGGTTTAATGTGAATAGGTGCAACTTTTCTGTGGGTAGGTTTAAATTACATCCATGAATCATATGTCCACATCATCAATCGATTTGCTGGTCCAATTTGAATCACAACTCTTAAGATGTGGTTCTCTAACTCTGACTATGGACTTAGTTACGTGAAGAGAACATAGGATGTAGACATTAGAATGATACCGAAATCACCCCTTGTACACCTGCTCTTTTAACTTGTACCTTGGTGGTTGGTTTGTAAAGATGATGAGGTTTCTGAACCCACAACGATACCATATCATAAGCCATTAATGGCACACGTGTTACTTGGTTAGTTATGAAATAATTGCTCACTTTCAAAAGTAAATATTTTCTTTCCTATTTTACTTTTTGTAGATGAAGAAAATTTCTTACTCGATTATTAAGGGTAAAATTGTCTTTGGTTGATTTAAAACTGTATGTCATTTTCATTGTGGACATTTATTTTGAGACGAATGAAGTATATATAGCTAAAGGAGATGTTTGGCAACCATAAGATACCTCATTGTTTAAATTTATTGAAAAATTCTCGTCTCGTTAGCAATATACTAACTTATATGATAGTACCGTTTCAATAAGCTTTATAGGGTTTTTCTAATTATGTTTTTCATATTTTTCCTATTAACTTTTTAAAATGTTATTTTAGTTCATTTTACATTGTCATCTAATTTATCAACAATTTTTTTTTTCAAACATGATTATTTATTAGCTAATAGCAACTTAGTAGCCAAGAGTAATCGTTAGCTTATTGGCCAACATTCTTTTGGTTGACATGCACATATATAGTAACAAAATTACAAAAACTAATGACATACACTTTTTTCAACAGACGGGGAATATCAACATTCTACAATGGGAAGTCAAGGTCATTCACATGTTTAGCCGATGTGTGGCCCTCATCACCACCATCAATTAAAGACATAGCAAAACCAGAGAATGCCTACACCAGAAAACGAAGAAATCTTCTAGCTTCGACTCTTTCATCTTCAAAGAACAAGAACCGAGCTTTCCAACTATCAAACATTAGCATAGGACGGATATCAAAGAAATCCAAAACCTTAACTTTGCAATTTGCATCAGAAAATGAGGATCACGACGTAAAAACACAACCTCAATTCAACAAAACATCATTGTTAAAGAAGCAAAATGTATCCTCCATGAGATCATTTTCATCAATGGTCAACTTGCATCCGTGTAGCTCTAGATTTGGCTTAAATTCCACCGAGATCAGAAATTGTTAAGAGTTACATTACACCACTATGTCCAACTGGTCCTTTTTTAAACGATCTTTTTTCTAATTTGTCCGTTACTCGCTTTTTAGTCCTTTGTAAGCCACCACTACTTTGAATGATTGATAAGATATAAAAGAAAAACCCTGAAAAGGGGTTATGCGTACATGTAGCATTTACGACCATATAAGCTAAAAGAAAAATACTAGTTTGTTTTATATGTCATCAAGACATCTTTCTTTTTGTCACTCTATTATCAAATACCATCCTATTTACAGAAAAAAAAAATACTTGATCAAAGTTTCTAAAAACTGATTAGTTCATCAATAATAATTAATAGAGTAAACTACAAATTTGGTTCATATAGTTTGTTGAAAATAACTTTTTTTTTTCATTTATGCAGTTTTGAAATTACAAGGTGGCCATCGTGGTTTCCAAAAATGTTCGGATTTGGTCTCTTCCTCTAAAGTTCGTTAAAAATTTCCGTTAAATAAAGGGTATTTTCATCATTTTATTAATTTTTTTTGTCTTTTACCCGATCAAAATTGATTTAATGATTTTGGCCTTTGTAATTTTTGATTGGATAAAAAATCGATAAAAAACTAAAATGTCTTTCACTTAATGGAATTTTTTAATATTTTGACTAGTTTTATGATACTTTAAACTTTTAGAAGGTGTTTTTTGTAATGACAATGTATCATATTGTTATAAATTAACCACCACCATTTGTCCTTGGTTAACATGAAGGACGTTGTTTTTTTTCTTTCAATTAACCTGAATATCCAACTCATTATGAAAGCCGATTAATTTCAATGCGACCATCCGTTTTATGGATAGTCCGGAGTTATCGGATTTGAACCTTCGTGGTCACAAGAGATTTTTTATTTCTCCTTGGATTTAAACTTGAGACCTAGAAGAATTTTTAACCTTTAGAATCCAAGCGATTATGAAGTCCATTGGAGTGTGTGAAAGAGTTTTTGGTTATGGATATAAAACTACAACCAATGAAGACTCGTATGTGGCTTCGTGTTTGTTGATGCTGACCAAAGCCATTACGAGCAGTTAGCTAAGTGAGGGCAAGAAGGTATGTGTTGAAGTAATAAGAAGAAAAATATTTTGGTCGAGAATTATAAGAATCAATTTCAATCGTAACTAAGATTAATCAATGCCGAGAGTTGGAAGGTAACATTTTATAATATATATATAGGGCCAATATCAAATGTAACCCTTGTTTTCGTGTTAACTTTGTTATCTAATTTTGGTCATCCAAATTTGTAATCAATGGCTGTAAATTAATCAATAAAAAGATTTAATTTTTAAAATTTTAATTTCAATTAAGACTAGTGAACAATGATGAAGGGGGTATTTTGGGAAGAAAAGTACAAAGAATAGGCGCTGGATTACCAAATCAACAGTTACAAAAATCCTTTACCAAAAAAACGTCGCTCATCACTTCTCATAACGGGGCTGAAAATCAGGTTCATCATCTTCACAAGAAAATGGCTGATTTTAGAGGATTTCCCGTTAATCAGCATCAAAGAAGAGGTATGTCAACAAAAATTAGGGTTTTATCATCGTTTGATTAGTATTATATTTCAATGACATCAAATCTTTATGCTTCAGTGAGGAAGAAAAGCGAAAGAATAATGATGAAAACCTACTTCTCAAACTTCAAGAACACCATCGACAACCCAATTGATGTCGATGCAGAGGCTGAGTTAGAACGAACAAATGCTGTACCAAGTAATGCACAAGGCTCGAGTAAAGGCAAAGGTTTGGAAATCCTAAATATGCTCAAGTTTGTTCACTACTGATTTTAAATTTATAGGGTGTTTTTTTCAAATTTTTTTACATATAGTGTGTAAGGGTCGATATRTGATCATATTTGGGGGCAAGTGCACGAAGATGCATACCCGATTATGATAAATAAWCAGGATAACAAGTTAAAATGTAGATAGTCTAATATCATGTGAACTAGATAACATGCACTGTTTCAAATATTTGGAATGATGTCTTTGTTAATGACTTGTGTGAACACATTAACATATGATATTAAACACCCAATTACATGCACAATTTGTAATTAATCACTCATACAAGAATGCACAATTGGTAATTAAGCAATCAGGTTTGTTAATATGTGTGCTCACCACAAGGTAAGTGTTTTATAAGGTTAACGTTGGTTCTTTTATGTTCATAGCTTGTTCACGTTGGTTCATCGTTGGCCCATGTATATGGTTAATTTGGGGGACGTATATGGATGTGAATATATGGGCCAAAAAATCCACACATAGTATCAAAATGCACATATTCTAATGCATGTTCATATCGTGTTCACATTTGTTCATTTCCAATGCACATATGAACAATTATGTTCATATCAAATGGTAGAAGCACAAATGTTCAATCAAGTAAGCAATTAGTCTTACATCAATGGGGACATGCCATTGGAAATCCGCGTGTGTGTCTGTGCTTAGATCAAAACAAATGCATCTTCGTAATATGACAACTTATATGTTGGTTCATGTACATTCAACCCGTACGTGTGCGTCAACTAATATTGTTAAGTTACGCAATTGATCATATGACACAATATGTGTTCGTAAGTTTGTCATTGGTCTCATGTATATAACATGTCCCCGATCCCTATTCAGATATAAGTGGTCATAGTGCTTCATATTTGTGATAGGAAACACAAAATTAAGTTGAATTGTAATAGTCGTATACGTTTTAAATGTAATGGTTTTAATTTATATCACTATCTACATGATGCAATAGTGTATGTGGTCAAATATGTATTATTGTCATTTTGGTCAAATATGTATTATGTTCATAGCTTGTTCACGTTGTTTCATCGTTGGCCCATGTATGAACACGTTGATAACGGATGCTACCTTAATTTGGGGGACGTCTATGGATGTAACTATGTGGGCCAAAAAATCCACACATAGTCCCAAAATGCACATATTATAATGCATGTTCGTATCGTGTTCATATTTGTTCATTTCCGTCCGCCATATGAACATTTATGTTCATATCAAATGGTAGAAGCACAAATGTTCAATCAAGTAAGCAATTAGTCTTACATCAATGGGGACATGCCATTGGAGATCCGTGTGTGTGTCTGTGGTTAGATCAAATCAAATGCACCCTTTCACTATGACAACTTATATGTTGGTTCATGTACATTCAAACCGTACGTGTTCACAACACACGGTAATTGTTTTATGATGTGTGTGCACAACACACAGTATCTGTTTTATTAGGTTAATGTTGTTTCATGGACAGATCATAGCTTGTTCACGTTGGCTCATCGTTGGCCCATGTATGCAAACGTTCATAACGATTGCTACCTTATTTTGGGGCGACGTCTATCGATGTGAATATATGGGTCAAAAAATTCCACACATAGTACCAAAATGCACATATTCTAATTTATGTTCCTATTGTCTTCACATTTGTTTGTGTTCGTTCAGTTCGTTTACAGCTCTAACAATTAGTATAGTTTAAAAGGAATGTTATTGTTGAGGTATTCCTAAAACAGGCTAACTAATACGAGTGTTGTAATCCTTTAAATGTAGCTCCATACCTTGCTGGTGCCTAACTAATCAGTAGGATGCATATGGGGTGCAGAATTGACAGTAATACTACTGCTGATCATGGAAATATGGACTGCCTTTCTGTTTTAAATGTGTCTAATATGAAACAGAAACACTATATTCTACTTATGTTTACACATCTTCATATTACAAAATCTTTTTTACCTTTCTGGGTTGATGTGTTAGTTTATGATCATGATGGAGTTATGCACACCCACATAAACAGAAAAATAAAAAAAATATATTGTTTCCATTTCATCTTATACACCATACTCACGTTGGTCCATTTATGTTCATATTTTGTTCATGTTGGTTCATTCTTTGGCCCATTTGATGTCGATGCAGAGGCTGAAGTAGAAAGAACAAATGGTGTACCAAGACCTGCACAAGGCTCGAGTAAAGACAAAGTTTTGGAAATCCTAAATACCCAGGAACCCACTGGTAAACTTTTCTAATGTTACAATTAATGAACCCTTTTCTTGTTGTTCGATTATTTAAAGTTTTTGTTAAACGATTTTATAACTAGGTTCATGTTTGTTCACAAACATGCATACCCGTTTATGGTAAAAAAGCAGGACACCAGGTTAACTGCTATGCACAATTTAAAAATTTTGCGGTTCTTTGGCCGCGTATGCATCAAGGGTCCCACTCACTTGATTATCATATGAACATTCAAACCGTACGTGTGCACAACACACGGTAATTGTTTTATAATGTGTGTGCACAACACACGGTAATTGTTTTATGAGGTTAATGTTGGTTCATGAACAGATCATAGCTTGTTCACGTTGGTTCATCGTTGGCCCATGTATGAAAACGTTCATAACGATTGCTACCTTATTTTGGGGCGACGTCTATCGATGTGAATATATGGGCCAAAAAAAATCCACACATAGTACCAAAATGCACATATTCTAATTTATGTTCCTATTGTCTTCACATTTGTTCATGTTCGTTCAGTTCGTTTATAGCGCTAACAATTAGTATAGTTTAAAAGGAATGTTATTGTTGAGGTATTCCTAAAACAAGCTAACTAATAGGAGTATTGTAATCCTTTATAATTGGCTCCATACCTTGCTGGGGCCTAACTAATCAGTAGGATGCATATAGGGTGCAGAATTGACAATAATACTACTGCTGATCAAGGAAATATGGACTGCCTTTCTGTTTTAAATGTGTCTAATATGAAACAGAAACACTATATTCTACTTATGTTTACACATCTTCATATTACTAAATCTTCTTTACCTTTCTGAGTTGATGTGATAGTTTATGATCATGATGGAGTTACGCACACACACATAAACAGAAAAAGAAAAAAAATATGCTGTTTCCATTTCATCTTTTACACCATACTCATGTTGGTCCATTTATGTTCATACATTGTTCAAGTTGGTTCATTCTTTTGCCCATTTTGATGTCTTAGCAGAGGCTGAGGTAGAAAGAACAAATGGTGTACCAAGACCTGCACAAGGCTCGAGTAAAGGCAAAGGTTTGGAAATCCTAAATACCCAGAAACCCACTGGTAAACTTTTCTAATGTTACAATTAATGAACCCTTTTTTTGTTGTTCGAATATTTAAAGTGTTTGTTAAACGATTTTATAACTAGGTTCAAGTTTGTTCACTACTGATTTTAAGTTTATATGGTGTTTTTTTTACAATTTTTTACATATAGTGTGTAAGGATCGATATGTGATCATATTTGGGGGCAAATGCACAAACATGCATACCCGATTATGTCAAAAATCAAGACAACAGGTTACCTGGTAAAATGTACATACTCCAATCTCATGTGAAGTCGATAACATTTACAATTTAAAAATTTTACGGTTATTTGGCCGCGTATGCATCAAGGGTCCCCCTCACTTGATTAGCATATGAACATACAAACCGTACGTGTGCACAACACACAGTAATTGTTTTATAATGTGTGTGCACAACACACGGTAATTGTTTTATGAGGTTAATGTTGGTGCATGAACAGATCATAGCTTATTCATACATTGTTCAAGTTGGTTCATTCTTTTGGCCCATTTGATGTCGATGCAGAGGCTAAGGTAGAACGAACAACTGGTGTACCAAGTATTGCACAAGGCTCGAGTAAAGGCAAAGTTTTGGAAATCCTARATACMCWGGAACCCACTGGTAAACTTTTCTAATGTTACAATTAATCAACCCTTTTCTTGTTGTTCGATTATTTAAAGTGTTTGATAAACGATTTTATAACTAGGTTCAATTTTGTTCACTACTGATTTTAAGTTTATATGGTGTTTGTTTTTTACAATTTTTTTACATATAGTGTGTAAGGACCGATATGTGATTATATCTGGGGGCAAATGCACAAACATGCATACTCGGTTTGTTATTATAAATGACAATGTTGGTCCTTACACAATAATTTCTTTTGTTTTCAGTTGTTAATGTACATTAAACCCGTATGTGTGCGTGAATTAATGTTTTTAAGTTACACAATTGTTCACATGACACAATATGTTTTCGTAAGTTTGTCATTGGTTTCACATGTATAACATGTCCCCGATCCTTATTCACATATATGTTATCAGAGTGCTTCATCTTGGTGATAGGTGATACAAAATTAAGATGAAKTGTAATACTCGTCTACSTTTTAAATGTAAAGGCTTTTAATTTATATAACTATCTACATGATGCATTAATTTATGTGTACAATTATTTTACATCACATTCATGTTCACACCGGTTTACATTCAKGTACAGTTTGAAATACCAACGTCTTTWTACGGCTTGTTAATATGTGTGGGTAAATGTGTGAATATGCGTTAATTTTTGTTCATATTGTTGGACATATGTTTGAAAGATACGAACATAAATGAATTTTTAAGATATGAACATAAATGAACCAACGTGAACAAGAAATCATAAACCAAATAAACCNTGGACATATGTTTGAAAGATACGAACATAAATGAATTTTTAAGATATGAACATAAATGAACCAACGTGAACAAGAAATCATAAACCAAATAAACCTAGTATATCCAACCCGGAGAGGTGAAATGAGGTATGAGGGGGTGGGGTGTACGCAGATCTCACCTCTATCTGAAAAGGTACAGCAGTTCCCGTGAAGCCCGTGGTCCCTGGCTTGTGCAAAGTGTGCAAAAAGAAAGAATAAAACTTGCTCAAACCAAATTAATGAGAAGGAACATAACAAGAACTTCCAAAATAAGAAAGGCAGAACTAAAATGTGACAACACTTTAGGAGTAAATCAATAAAATAAAATATGAGCAATTGTAATATCACAAGCAGGTAGCAAAATACCTTGTCATGAATTCCCCTCAAAAGCCTATGAGCCGCCTGGCCTGTAGTTGAATCAGCTTCCTTATATTCTTCAATTCTCAGCTGAAATCCAACATAGCACACCTTTAGAATCAGACAACAAGATATAAAAGAAATTTGCCAAAAAAATAGGTTTATTTCATCCACTCCATCATTGCCAGTCCTTCTAGTCGTAGAGTTAGTATAGTATGCTCCATTAGAACACCCATATGTAACAGCAGAGCTCTGAAAGGTGAAGCTATGAGCTTGTGGAAGTGAGCGTCGGTTATTAATCATACCAAACTCATCCCCAAATTGTGTTTGCCTTCGCACTCTAACTGCAACAAGGAAACTGGTATTCGTTAGCATCATTGTTAAGTACATCAAACTTTGCTCACAGATCAGCACCCCACAACAAATATAATTGCATTTGCAGCTTTTGCCTAAAGCATGCAACACAACAATGTTATCTCGCATTGAAACCTTAGATCAATGGTAAGAACACTCCTTTGTGGTTAGAAGGTAAGGAATCCGATACACAAAATAGAATTTAAAAGAAATGATACATCTTTGGCTTTGGCCCACCATCATTTTTTCTAAATAATAATAATGTCTCAGTTTGTACCCGACTYAAGATACRTCACCTATCTCTTCCATTCCCACACTATCTGTCATCATCATCATATACTTATTTTTGCAAATTTCATGTTCATCTCTACTCTTATTTATCTTGAACAACATAATCTTCAAACACAATAGCTTCCACAAAATGCCATATGCAGGGAAATACTATGCGAATAATGCCATCAACATTTAACTTCTTTTTTAAGGCAAATGCAACTAATAAACTCACTCACCCTCCTCGCATTTGGTGATGTTTAAACTATTGACCTCCTAGGGAGGCCAAAGTCTCAGATACATTGGTGGTGTTTGGCCCATTCTCTAGGTGGTAGTGACTTGGAGGTCATTGTTTCACATTCCTCTTGCAATTACTTTCTCAAAAGAAAGAAAYTTATTACGCCAATAACAATTCAATCAGGTCCAAAGTTGTTCAAGTTTCATCCAAATTAGTGAACCCCACCTTATTGTTGAGGTCCACGACAAAATTTGTATCATCAATAATTTGCACAAAGTTTTAGATATTAGATAAATTGATAGGTTTATGATATAAGAGTAAAATAGGAACTCTGATATAGTGTTTTTGTGCTATCAATATATGTTTATATAGAGATTATATAACAAAAAACATGTGTCAACACATGCTTATAATTTTGTTTTGGTGATTGTTGCTTTCCTCTTTCTTTATGCATTGGTTATTTAAAACTTCTCTTGTTGTCTAGAGGTTTGGTAAATCTAATCCCTTTCGTTAGGTGCATATTGACTTGCCCATCTAGCATTAACAACAACTCAATGGTTGACCTCATATGCTAAATGACATGAAGATGTCGAGTTCTAATGGGCTCATCTTGGCTTTCAACATGGGGAAGCACGTGTCAACCCACAGAAACATTTTAAGATATGAACATAAATGAACCAACGTGAACAAGATATGAACAAAAATGTAGTTGAAGATATTAACATTAATGACCCAACGTGAACAAGATTGAACATAAATGAACCAATGTGAACAAGATATGACTTTTTACAAGGACATATCGGTCATTTTGCTCCATTTTTCAACCTCTGGCTTCTTCGTTGTTATCTTCAAACTGATCAACCCAAAATCATCGTAATCTTATTAGAAGAATTTTCGCATCTTATGCTTTCTGAAGAAAACAAAGACCTGAAAAAGTTAAATACCACCGTCTTCAGTTTTATAAACTTGAGGCCAACGTGCCCATTCACCGGTAGGTTTATTCATTGGTTGACATTGTTTTGATGTGTGAGGAACCGAACCAAGGTGAACATAAATGAATGTTTACGTATCACAAAATTGAATCACTGATTTTAAGTTTGTAGGTTGTTTTTTTTTCCAGTTTTTTACATATAGTGTGTAAGGATCGATATGTGATCATATCTGGGGGCAAATGCACAAACATGCATACACGGTGTGTTATTATAAATAACAATGTTGGTCCTTACAAAATATTTTCAGTTATTCATGTACATTCAAACCGTAAGTGTGCGTGAATTAATGTTTTTAAGTTACCCAATTGTTCATATGACACCATATGTGTTTGTATTTTTGTCATTGGTTTCACATGTATAGCATGTCCCCGATCCTTATTCACATATATGTTGTGACTAAGTGTTTAATAAGGTTAACAGCTTCTACCTTAGTTTGGCAGGACGCCAACGGATGTGAATAAATGGTCAAAAAAATGCACACCTAGTACACAAATGCCCATATTGCCATTTATGTTCATGACGTGTTCACATGCGTACATCATTAGCCGATATATGAACGATTTATGTTGATATCAAATGCTATAAGCAGAAATGTTCAATCAATTAAGCATTTAATTTTAAATCGATGGGACCCTACTTACAATGTGTATAATGAACAGATGCATATTATTTGATCTAATCACACACACACACACATCTTAATGGCATGGTTTTTCTTGCTGGATTGTTATTGCCAACATGCAAGTTGTCTGAATCGTATAAATGGTACTCTCACATAATATCAACATATTTCCTGGCCAACTTCAATAACTTGATTCATCTAATCCAAGTAACTCAGCAACAAGATGTTGGCAAATATGGTTAGCCATGAACATCAAATGGCATGTGCACAACACACACACACACACACACACACATAGAATGGTGATGTCCTTCTGGTCTGCTGCTGTTTTTGGGTATGCTTCAGTTTGGTTTACAAGTTTGGTTAAGTATATAAATTGGTTAAGTATATAAAGGCCTTCCTCGACTGCCTTTTTGTTCACGCTGCTTCTAATATGAACCAAGAACACTATATTCTTTATATGTTTACATTGATTCATATTACAAAATCCTTTTTAACTTTTTGAGTTGATGTGTAGGGTATGATCATGATGGATTTGTGCACACACACATAGACAGAAACAGAAACATAAATCATATATGCTGTTTCCATGTCATCTAATACACCTTGTTCCCAATGGATATTTTATATATATATATATATATATCTTGTTCAAGTTGGGTCATTTTTGGACCATATATGAACACAATTTATTTGCGTCTACCTTAATTTTGCGGGACGTCAACGGATGTGAATATAAGTGCCAAAAAACGCACACGTAGTACCAAACTGCACAACTGTTAATTTGTGTTCACACTTTGATAATGTAAACCAACTTGAACGTGTGTGCGAACCTATGTTCTTACATTACATAAGGGTTGATATAGGCATATTTCTGTTCGTAGAATAACAACGGTTATATGCAACACGAGTTATGTATTAAATTGTGGGCTGGAGGTGCATATATACTTTATTGTCTTCATACACGTTCATGTTTGATTTTAAACCCTTGTGGTTAGCGATATGAAACCTTGTGGTTATTGATGCAGATTTAAAAGTCACCAAACCAATCGTTCAACAAACTAGTAAGCAAGCTGCACGAGTTGGAAAGGTGCCGGAACGGTCGGGCAATCAAGTATACAAAGTACCATTACCGCAAGGTAATACATATCCTTAAATAACTTCTTCAAAAGTTTGATGATGTTTGATATTTCATAGGTCTTTCCGCCACTCACCTCAAGACCTAAATTCGAACCGTCCCTTAATATGCATTATATTCAAAAATGTTTGTAGATGTTCATTTGCAATTCCTTGAAGGTTAAAAGTTCCCGTTTTTGTAATTTCTTTAATTCTATATTTTTTTATAATTAATTGAAGTATAAAAACGACATAACTTATTTTTGGTTTAATAAAATAATTTTTTAAAATAATAATTAAGTATTCTGTTAAAAATCAATGATTATCTTTGATTATATTTTAATTTTTTTATATTTGAAATGATGTTCACAATGTATTTGATTATATTTATATGCAGTTTGGTTACATGAATTCAAACATGCAGTTTTAATACGATGTACTCATGTACATTTTACTTGTAATCTTGAGTTTTAAGTAACTCCGCAACAAGATGTTGGCAAATATGATTAGCCATGAACAGCGAATGTGCACACACACACACACACATAGAATGGTGACATCCTTATGGTCTACTGCTATTTTTTGGTCTGATTTAGTTTGGTTTACAAGTTTGGTTAAGTATATAAAGGYCATCATCGAATGCATTTATGTTCACGYTGCTTCTAATATGAACCAATAACACTATATTCTTTATATGTTTACATTGATTCATATTACCAAATCCTCTTTAGTTTTTTGAGTTGATGTGTAGGGTATGCTCATGATGCATTTATGCACACACACATACACAGAAACAGTGATGTGTAGGGTATGCTCATGATGCATTTATGCACACACACATACACAGAAACAGAAATAAAATATGTTGTTTCCATTTCATCTTATACACCTTGTTCACAATGGATAATTAATGTTCATAACTTGTTCAAGTTGGGTCATTTTTGGAAACATGGAAAGATTGTGTTGAAGTTTAAACTGATTACGCACTTCAACTGTTTTGGTCAACTAATTTATACAGCGAACACAAACTATATATTGTTTATATATAATTATTTGAGTATGTATAACGTAATAAAATATTTACACCTAACAAAAGCGCACATTGAAAATATGATGGTCTATGATATCATGGAGTTAATTTTTAACGTAGTTTGGTAATGAATGCAGCTTTGGATCCGGAAATGGTTTCGGGCGATAATGTCCGAAATCAAGTTAAGTCGCCGAATGAGATAATGCATGCGCCACGAAAGGTGAACATTGAACAAGGTAAGGAAGGCACGGTAGAACATAATGATGTGAAAGGGTACTCTTTAGCAATTAGAACCAGGACATCTCCAAAGGCATTGTGGGAGACGGTTAAAGCATTAAACATTAACCAAAGGGCAGCAATCAAGGAGATGGGATTTGATGCGTTGATGGACATGACTTTAGACGGCATTCCGTCTAAATTAGTTCATTATGTCGTGGATTTGTTAGACACATCGACTATGACAATACAACTGAGAGATGGACAAATACCAGTTACGGTCAAGTCGATACATGATGTTCTGAGGCTGCCAACAGGAGGATTAGACTTGAACCTGATTGAACCATCCAAATGCAATAATGTGGTTGTTTCAGCATGGCGCAAACAATTCAGTAAAGATCGGATGAGGCCAAAGGATGTGATGAATTTTATTCAGAAATCAAATGACGCGAGTGTGATGTTCAGGCTGAGTTTCTTGGTCATCATTGTGAACACGCTTGCAGAATGCAGCAAAGTCGGTGTTTGCAATTTGGGGTTCCTCAACCCCGTTCATAGCTTAGACATGATCCTAAGAATTGACTGGTGCAAGTACGTGTATGATTGCATAGGTACGAGCAAGCTGTGTTGGAAAAGAGACAGTTTTCTGTCATTTTACGCAGGCCCTCTAACATGTTTAACGGTAAGAACGTTGATCCTTGACAATATATAAATAAACAGTTGTTTGTTATTATTCATTCAATTGCTATGTTTACTTTCTGCAGATGTTATATGTTCAAGCAACAACATGTGACGACATTCAGAACCAACATCAAGCATATCCATTGAGAACTTGGATATTGGATTTACTGAGGAGAAGACAAGACTTGGAGCTTAGTAGAGGGGGGTTTGGATACACAAAATTGACATGTACTAAACCCGTTAAGCGAGGAGCGTATGATCAAACAATTGTAGATCATCACACAGCAGACGATAGATTTGCTAGAAGCAGAAAATCAGAATGTGACTAAAGAGGTAACTTAAATAAATTGATTCAATGTTTGTGCTATTTTTTACGCATGTTCTTCTGCTTTCATATTGTGCATAATGTCTTATGGTCAGCTGCTGTTTTTGGCCCATCTATGATCACATAGTAGCAGCTGATTCGTTAATTTTTTGGTGCGTAGATTTGTGTTTCGATATGGGCCCATGTATGAACATATATTTAAGTAATGTACATACATTACAAAAAATTATAAAGATGTTCACGGTGGTTCATTCATGGTCCATGTATGCACACAGATTAACGGATGACAATGTTTTCTTTTGGGGGGTCAAAATATGTGTATGAATATGTGAACCTTTGTCAATACGCTCTGTAAATGTGTGTTCACAATCAGCGTAAGGAATCACAATTCGAGTTTTATGCAACTCTCTGCCTTCCTTCAGCATTTCCACTTCACATACAGATGTGTCTTTTTTTATCGTCAAACACACAAGATTGACTTAATTATATTTGCTGTTTGCACATACCACATTGTTACGTATTTTTCTTGCTTTATAATTTGTGCATGGGTTTGTAGGAATGCATCAAAATGATGGGTGAGCGAATCGCGGATCTCCGTTCTTCAAGGACGGAAACAGACATGTTGCTGCAAGCATATGTCGAATGTTTTTCCGGTGACAAATGTTTCGACCAATTCAAATAAGAACTGGCAAGAATGTTCAAAGACAGCATATGGGAGACCCGACAGGATGAAGGTCAACATAGTGACAAAGGATTGGCGGTTGTTGATGTAACTCCTCCTAAGATGACAACCACATCCGATCCTGTGATGTTATCACCGTTATCACAATTTTGGACAAGCCCCACCGTGATTGCGATGGTTGACCGAGCATCAAACGAGAGAGCTGCTATCACAGCAAAAGGAGTAGGATGTATCACAGACCCGAAGCTGTTGGAAAAAGGTGAAGATGACATCGTTAGAAGCACAATTGGAGAGTGTGGGGAGGGTTCGAAGTAGAGGCATAGATGAATGTGAAAATCGAGCAAGTAAACTACGTAGACGTTCACAAACAGGTACTTGATATGCAGGTTTTTTCGTATGTTAATAACTTCACATCGTTCCATTGTTTATCACATAAATAACAAAGTTTTTCACATAATGATCATCACTATGTCGTATTAGAACACCGTGTTGACGTTGGTTTATGGTTGGACAAGATATCAACACAAACTAACAGCTGCTACCTTAATTTTGTGGGGCGTCTGTTGATGTGAATATATGGGCCAAAAGGAATGTTTACACGGCTTCATAATAACAATTCTTTTTTAATTTATTGAGTTTATGTGGTAGGTATGATCATGATGGATTTATGCATACATATTGACGTTGGTCCAGCCATATATGAACACAAATTTACAACTTCCACCATAATTTGGTTGGGCGTATATGGCTGTGTATATGGGCAAAAGAATGCACATTTAGTACATACATGAACAACTATTAATATATGTTATTGTCTTGTCCACGATGCTGATTTATGAGAAGGTGCATATGATGTGATCTAAGCGCACACACACACACACACTAATGTTTCACACACAAAGAAAGGGTGCACCTATACACCAAAGTGTTTCACACCCCGTTCATCACTACATCATATAAGAACGTCGTAGTGATATATCAAACAAATAACACTTATAAACAACATTTTGCATGCGCGTACACAAGTACGTATACGAACAGACATGCACATATAGTTTATGCACTGGCTACCATCATTCGTGTAACAACGTCCAAGAAATTGATTCGTATGCAGGTATCGATGCACCAGCTTTCGATTTGGGAATAAGTCCATCTAAGGAAGAGGTCATTGCTTGTGCTGGTAGTTCGAAAGCAATAGGTGGACACAAAAACGTCATATCTACAATGCCAAAAAGAGACCCGAAACTGAGCTTTAAACTACGTTCACCATATGTTACGCGTGCGGTTACGTTCGAGGTGAGTAGTGACGAAAGAAAGCTGCAAAATTGGATATTACGAGGCATAGGCGGAACTCTGTAAGTTAAATTGTCCAAATTTTAAAGGTTATTTTGTACAAATATGTGTTATTGTCAATTTGGATATTACTACCTAACGAATTAAACATGTAGTGAACCGGTTTTCATGACAACAAAAGGGAAGACAATGACATGTCAAACAATGCAATCCCTTGTATCTCAAAGCGTGGTTAGCACAGAAATTATAGACGTGTGGTCAATGGTTCTTAACAAAGAGGAGAGGTTGAGGAGCAATGAGTCTCCTAGGCGCTACTTTGTACAAACGGACATTTCGGTAATAGTATATGAATGAATGTCGATGTAATTGCCATATTAATGACTTGTAGTCTATAATTAACCTTATTCGTTTGTTAATAATTGCAGATTCATGCTATTATTAGGGATGGAGATTTGAATGTTAACCAGAGGTATGATAGATTCCGAAAGAACATCACGAGCTGCATGAATAATGATAAAGAATTGATCAGTATGCGTAACGTTGATCTGGTAAATCTTTTAACTTCGATCGAAACTGTACGTATGCTATTTAAGCATTAATCCAAATAGTATCAACTAGATACGGCTTTTAAAAATTGTAGGTCTTCTTCCCGGTTGTAGAACCGTCGTTCTATTACGTTCTAGTATTCGATCTGAAGCGCCCATCAATAGCCATATTAGACAGCCAGAATCGGGATGGAAAAGTGGATGATATATATGGCTCGAGCACTGTAGGCTTGGTAAAACAACTTAAAATTTCTTTTTGTTACGATCACTATGGACATATATTTATATTTGCCATTCTTTATCATGTATGCAGCAAGATATGATGATAATGCACCTATTAAAAGAGGGGCATGGGGCGTGGAAAGTGTACGCTGAAATGGATCAGGACCATATCAAGACACGATGGCAATTCCGAGAGAATACCGTAGACGCTGGTGTTATGTTAATGCGGCACATGGAGACATTCTTTGGAGGAGACGTAATGAAATAGGAATGTGGGTTGTATAAACAGGGTACGAAGCAAAAGAGACAGTTGAAGGATCTCAGGACCAAATATTGTTCGAAGATGCTACTAAGCGATGAGAACATCCGTAAGACATCTATCGTATCAGATGTAGAAAGGTTCATTGCGATGGAGACATCGTACGATGCTAGGAAAAATCGTGGTGCACGACTGATGAGTCGGGGGAAGAAATAGATGTTTGCTTATTTTGTCTTGACACATTTATGTTAGTTGGTTTTTCTTACCACTTACCTTTTGGATATTTGTGGTAGCGTAACATTTTTTAGACATAAACGCACGTCATGTGTGTTCATACATTCTCCGTATTTGATTAATCAAAGCTGTTTTTGGGGTTTATTTTTGCACCGGTTTGATATCAACAAATTTATACTGCGTTATCGTGACAATGCACCTCGCTTGACACTGTTTCACATTATAGATTGTAGTATGACATTCATTATACTGTATGTAGTGTAAAACATTAAGAACTAGAATGATGCTTAACAATTCATTAGGCATATCAAATTATGACATTATCAGTTGAATGATTGTTGTGCATGAACAAAAACAAATGATAAACATTAGTGAACATCAATGGGATCCTGTTTACCGTGGGATCCTGTTTACCGTGTGTACAACGGAAAGTTGCATATCATTTGATCTAATCAAACACACACACACATACACATCTTAATGGCATTGTTTTTCTTGCTGTGTAGTTTGATTGTTATTTACCAGCATGTTTTTTTGTCTAAAACGGTGTAAATGGTATTCTCACATAAGATTAGTACATTTTCTGGACATCTGGAATAACTTGATCGATCTAATCCAAGTAAATCAGCAACAAGATGTTTGGCAAATATGGTTAGCCATCAACAGTAAGTGGCATGGTTACTTGAACACTACATCATAACTTCAAACATACATACTAGCATAAATAATACGAACGAACATCATACAAATAATATACAAAATCAAGTTTCTGTCAAGTAGTATCAACTTCGGCATTTATTTTTGTAACAAATCAAAAGCTTGATAACCAAAAGACAACAGTTTTATTGTCAAGACCCTCCGAATACAAGAAACGTCAACATATGAATCATACCRAACAATACAAAAACATGACAAGATCGGATGAAGTTCAATATTGTTCACGAAAACACTTACCAAATCATATATTGTCGGTAAGTATGAACACCGCACTTACGGTGGTTTTATTACTTAGTCTTGGAAATAACAACTAATGACTAAGACATTTGTTAATAAGTAATAAAATGAAAAGTAGACGATGTATGTCAATCATAAGATAACATAAACCGAAATCGACGCATGACAAAATGTAAAATTGACAAAAACGAAGCACCACTGAAACGATGATATTTCCAATAATTGGACAACTGATTACTTCAATTCGGGGCAATTGCGTGAGTCATGTCGGGTACGTTGGCCACATGTCGCACATTTTCGACGGGTTTTCTTGCTTACAGACTGTATTTTCTCATACACGCTTACCAACCTCTTACCAGTACCACAACCCTTGTTCCTTATTCCAGATGGTGGTAGAATGTCCACATCATCCGGTATGGAAACACCAAGGTGATCTCTGATCGCGTCCAACTTTTGTTGGGATGGGTCTTCATACGGTACCTCTTTCTCGATATCAACCATGAAATTGTCGAGATTCTGCTCCAATCTAKTCAGTATCGATTTATCATTCCGGGCGATGCTTATAATGTYGTCGACTTTGGAGTATACATCAATTATGGACTTATCCTTCTCYGCATCCACCTYACMRTATCGAACCCTAGCRGATTGTATCTGGACAGGGACCAAATTTTGTTTCCATCAACGTAAAAGGTATTGGTTCGGAATACTTTCAACTTCKTCGTTTATTAGAACCTTAAATGCATGACGACACARATAMCCGTTACGCGTGAATAGATTGCACTCGCATTCGACCGTGTTRGCTGGGTAGTTTYGGGAGACCTAAAATAGYTACATTAGGTTCCGAATAAACAACARCTTATATTAACCGAAGAATTTAAAAGACATTAGTATMTATGTAAGGAATATASTACCAGATACGTGGTGTKGACAAACKWYWTCTTGTTCTTGTGGCTTATAATGAACGTTTTGAGATCACCCCGACATTCGACAGTCTCTATACCACAAAACCATACAGCCTTCTTTAATTCCTTTTGGATGTCAAAGAACACATTTCGACTGTATACCCTTGCTGCTTGACTTTCTAAGCGCAATGGAGTAACCAACTTTGGATATGTTGTCATCGTTATTATTTCATGCACAACTTGCTTGTACCTTTGTTTCTCTATAGCAACGTCATAATTATTAAGGAACTGAACCAAATCAAACCAGTATGATTCGTATATGTTAATATACGAATTTGAACTCTCGGATCTTGATGTCGTTTTCATAAGACCAGACATCGGTGTGTCCTTATAATACGCCGGAATCCATGATGCGCAGATTTCATACATTTCTATGAACCACAGATCACCAACTAAATTGTATTGCTCGATCATCTCTTGCCACTTGGTCTCGAATTCCGATGGGCCAATATTTATGTTCCACACGAGCTTGTTAATAACCTTATTGAACAGACGATCTTGATTTAGGGCGACACTGACCTGCGGACGTACCAATCACAATATGAACCTATGAACAGTGTCATTTACTTATGAAATAGAGTTGTTTATTAAAGTGTACTTACCTTAGAAGGCACTTTCTTCATGATGTGCCACATACATAGTCGGTGCTTAGCTTCCGTAAACACCAACGGGACGACTTGCTTCATCGCCGAACATTGATTCGTAATCACAAAAACTGGCTGCTTCTCATGGCATTTTAGGAAAGCTCTTAGAACCCATGTGAAGTTTTCAATTGTCTCACCATTTATTAACGCCGATCCGACGACAACCGAAGCTTTGTGATTGTCAACCGCCAAAAAGGAAACAAAAATCATCGCATGCCTATGAGGTAAAATAAAAGTTATAATAAAATACCAACAAGTACCATACATCAAAAAACTGATTGAACTTGAAAATCTTACTTGTTGTGCGAAACGTCTCGTCGAACGAAATTACATCCCCAAACTCTTTGTAGTTAACTCTAACGGCCTCATCTGTCCAGAAAATGGCACCCAACTCCTGATCATTGCACTTGTACTCGAAAAATACCCGGGAACAATATCTCGCCTATTGGATAGTTTATTGATCAACATCTTCGTATCCTTTTTCCCAACACATGCAACTACATCTCTTTTGAAATTCTTAAAGTCGATCTCAGAACATCGATTGTGCTCAAACCCACCATTCAATGTCGTTTGTATACGGTGAGCCCTAATCGCACCGACTTTGTAGCTCGAGCTATTCAGGACATTTTTGAAATCCGTATACTTCATCTGTCTATTTTTCCTTGAGAAACGTCGATCGTTAGTATTGAATAGCGCATGATTATGTGCCTCGACAAACTCATATATCTCGTAACCGGACTTATCCTTTTTCAAATGGATTTTTATGCATGCTAAACATCCACAACGTTTAAGGTTCGTGTTACGGTATCTCCTTTCACCAGACTGAATATCCATGGAATCAAAAAACTTTTTGTTTGGTGTTCCCTCCCTATTACATACAAACCATCTTGTTTGTATATCTTCGTTCTTGTTTGTTTTTTTGGCGTGCAGACGAACATCAAAACCAACATTGTCCGCATATGCCCTATACATCTTTTCCGCGTCATTTATAGTTAAGAAGTGTGAGTTGATCTTTGGTTTAAGCTCGTCATCAACCTTGGGGATAAAAAACTGATTTCCTTGTGAACACTCCTCGACAGCGTACTCCGGTTCATGTTCTGATATTGTAAGAATAGGAACACCTGTTGATACAATAATATCTTGTAACAAATAATCGTACGGTGTTCACATCTTTTGTTCAATGAACACACATATGTGAACAATTGGACGATGATTATGATTAACGTAAAATAGCAGGATGACATGTTAAAATGTACATACTCTAATGTCATGAAAAATTTTGGAATGATGTCAATGTATGACGTATATAAACACATTAAGAGATGCAATTAACCACCCAATAATATGAACAATTGCAAACATTTGGAACACACCGTGGAAAAATCGCAAATAACAAAATTTGATGTAAAATTTTCAAAAAAAGACCATGAACGAATGGTAAACATATCAGGAACCATATGTATATGTACATATATGAATATGAACATGAACCATATGTATATGTGCATGTACACGGACAAATGAACATGAACATGAACAAGAACCATGTATCTGTGAACATGAACAGGAACAAATCATGAACGTGAACAAGAGCCATGTATATAAACATGTATGGTGATATTACCAAATGAACGAATGGTAAACATGAACAAGGACCATATATATGTGAATATGAACAAGGATTATATATATATATATATATATATATATATATAAACATGAACAAGGACCAAATATAAAGGTATTTTATAATTAGTTGACCACTCGTAGTTAACGATTTTTATGCGTTAGATGAAAATTCACCATGGTGAGAGAATATCATAGAAATAATATGAGATGGACTATAAATAACACAACACATCGTAATGAACGTATTTTCGATCAATATGAATATAAAACAAATAAAAAACTATTACCAAGACATTCGGTTTAGTTGATTTCATGACTTCCCGACCTCGAACTCGGATTGTCTTCATAAACCATTGTAATCTCCGCGGTGTTGTCGATTTCTTTTGCTTTACGTGAACAAGATATGAACATACATGAATTTTATAATTACTTGACCACTCGTAGTTAACGATTTTTATACGTTAGTTGAAAATGCACCATGGTGAGAGAATATCATAGAAATAATATGAGATGGACTATAAAAAACACAACACATCGTAATGAACATACTTTCGATCAATATGAATCTAAAAAAAATAAAAATCTATTACCAAGACATTCGGTTTGGTTGATTTCATGAATTCCCGACCTCGAACTCGGATTGTCTTCATAAACCATTGTAATCTCTGCGGTGTTGTCGATTTCTTTTCCTTTACGTGAACAAGATATGAACATAAATGCATTTTATAATTAGTTAATCACACGTAGTTAACGATTTTTATACGTGAGATGAAAATGCACCATGGTGATAGAATATCATAGAAATAATATGAGATGAACAATAAAAAACACAACACATCGTAATGAACGTACTTTCGATCAATATGAATCTAAAAAAATAAAAATCTATTACCAAGGCATTCGGTTTGGTTGATTTCATGATTTTCTGACCTCGAACTCGGATTGTCTTCATAAACCATTGTAATCTCCGCGGTGTTGTCGATTTCTTTTCCTTTACGTGAACAAGATATGAACATAAACGATTTTTATACGTGAGATGAAAATGCACCATGGTGATAGAATATCATAGAAATAATATGAGATGAACAATAAAAAACACAACACATTGTAATGAACGTACTTTCGATCAATATGAATCTAAAAAATATAAAAATATATTACCAAGACATTCGGTTTGGTTGATTTCATGAATTCCCGATCTCAAACTCGGATTGTCTTCATAAACCATTGTAATCTCCGCGGTGTTGTCGATTTCTTTTCCTTCACGTGAACAAGATATGAACATAAATGCATTTTATAATTAGTTAACCACTCGTAGTTAACGATTTTTATATGTGAGATGAAAATGCACCATGGTGATAGAATATCATAGAAATAATATGAGATGAACAATAAAAAAACACAACACATTGTAATGAACGTACTTTCGATCAATATGAATCTAAAAAAAATAAAAATCTATTACCATGACATTCGGTTTGGTTGATTTCATGATTTCCCGACCTCGAACTCGGATTGTCTTCATAAACCATTGTAATCTCCGCGGTGTTGTCGATTTCTTTTCCTTTACGTTTATCCATATTAGCTTGATCGACGCCGAATATCATTACTACCGTGTTTCTTATGTGATTTAAAACTCATACAATAATGAGCATGGAAGATGAATACTAAAGAGAAAGATATTAATTAATGAGTGATTATTTTTTGGGATATGATTTTTTTGTAACATCATACAATAATGAACATGGATGATGAATACTAACAAGAAAGATATTAATTAAATGAATGATTATTTTTTGGGATATGATTTCTTGTAACCCCCC